>NC_068287.1:42527579-42645079 GCF_025860055.1 Xyrauchen texanus
AGAATGATTACTTTATGACAAAAGAATAAAACAGTCTCTCAAACAAATCACTACCAGCCTGATGTCCTTGTTGGACCTAGTGTAGAACAGAATGCAGTGTAGAACAGAATAGAATGCAGTATCTAATACAGTAGTGCAGAATAGAATGCAGTGTAGAATAGAATAGAATGCAGTATCTTATAGAGTAGTGCAGAATAGAATGCAGTGTAGAATAGAATAGAATGCAGTATCTAATGGAGTAATACATAATAGAATGCAGTGTAGAATAGAATAGAATGCAGTGTAGAATAGAGTGTGGTATTGAATAGAGTAGTGCAGAATAGAATGCAGTGTAGAATAGAATAGAATGCAGTGTAGAATAGAGTGTGGTATTGAATAGAGTAGTGCAGAATAGAATGCAGTGTAGAATAGAATAGAATGCAGTATCTAATGGAGTAATACAGAATAGAATGCAGTGTAGAATAGAATAGAATGCAGTATCTAATGGAGTAATACAGAATAGAATGCAGTGTAGAATAGAATAGAATGCATTGTAGAACAGAATCGAATGCAGTATTGAATAGAATAGTGTTGAATAGAATGCAGTGTAGAATAGAATAGCGAATAGAATAGTGTTGAATAGAATGCAGTGTAGAATAGAATAGAATGCAGTATTGAATAGAGTAGTGCAGAATAGAATGCATTGTAGAACAGAATAGAATGCAGTATCGAATAGAATAGTGTTGAATAGAATGCAGTGTAGAATAGAATAGAATGCAGTATTGAATAGAGAAGTACAGAATAGAATGCAGTGTAGAATAGAGTGTGGTATTGAATAGAGTAGTGCAGAATAGAATGCATTGTAGAACAGAATAGAATGCAGTATCGAATAGAATAGTGTTGAATAGAATGCAGTGTAGAATAGAATAGAATGCAGTATTGAATAGAGAAGTACAGAATAGAATGCAGTGTAGAATAGAGTGTGGTATTGAATAGAGTAGTGCAGAATAGAATGCAGTGTAGAATAAAATAGAATGCAGTACTGAATAGAGTAGAACAGAATGCAGTGTAGAATAGAATGCAGTATCGAATAGTGTAAAATAGAATGCAGTATCGAATAGAGTAGAATAGAATGCAGTGTAGAATAGAGTGTGGTATTGAATAGAGTAGTGCAGAATAGAATGCAGTGTAGAATAAAATAGAATGCAGTACTGAATAGTGTAGAATAGAATGCAGTGTAGAATAGAATGCAGTATCGAATAGTGTAAAATAGAATGCAGTATCGAATAGAGTAGAATAGAATGCAGTGTAGAATAGAATAGAATGCAGTATCGAATAGTGTAGAATAGAATGCAGTGTAGAATAGAATGCAATGTAGAATAGAATAGAATGCAGTATTGAATAGAGCAGTGTAGAATAGAATGCTCAAAGTTAAACTATATAACAGTTACGCACAAAAGTGTCATCCTTAGGGCACATCTTTTTGGAAATCCATGAACCTAGTATGAGCAATAGTGTGGCTCGCCTAAGTAAACCGCACTGATTATAATAGAGACAATTTCCCTGGAGCACAATGGAGATTGGAACCCAGATCCTTGCAGTTACCACCCCAGATCTTCAACCATTGGACTGGAACACCCACCTGTCCAAACTGCATCCTGGCCTCTTCAAATCCACCCACTTGAAGTCTCTTTTTAAGCAGGTCGAAAGGATACGTGAGAGTTTTACTGATGACTCCAGCAAAACTACCGCTGATCAGACTCTGTAAATCTCCTGAAAACAGAAAACAGGTCAGAGACGCTGGCACAGAATCGGAACTGAACGGGACAAAATATCAAAATCTTCAAGGAAGAGTTCACCCAAAGCAGACGTCAAGATAGTTACTGAAAAATGACTTAAATTTAGGATATTCGTATGCCTTCAGAAGCACTACTCAGGTGAACTACTCCTTTCATATACCTTCAAATAAAAACACCTTATGCATAGTTTAAATGTAAACTTTAGACCGTAAGGAGCATGTTTGGCTCTGACCTTTAGATTTAGTTTCCTGGGGCTGCATTAGATTCTTTAGGACGTTATAAAAGAAGAACTGCATGCCTGCGTATGGAAACACTGCCACTAGAGTGGGTGTGAGGCCCCTGTAGAAGGCAAGGGGCCCCTCTGAGCGGCACATCGTAGCCACAGCATGTCTGAGGTTACGATATATCTGTACACATAAACAAATTAGACTCAATATTAAAAATCTCTGTATATCTCTACTACTGTTTTGCAGAGAAGCACTAATACACACAAGCACCTCTGACCTTGGGTTCGCCCTGAGCAGCGAAGCGTGTTCGTAGAGTATCCAGCGGCTGGCAGGCCATGGTGGCGGAGCAGGCGGCCAAACCGCCACAGATAAAATGAACTCCAGCTTTCTGGCTGTTATAATCAGTCTTCTTATGAACCAGCTCTGTCAGGGCCTCGAAACTTGCAAACTAGCGCCAAACAGACCAATAGCGATAGTGTGTTATCTGAGATTCAAAAGTATCATATCAAATTTGTCAGTATAGAAGAGAAGAATATATTCAGGGAACTCTTACAAACTGATAAAAATGTATACCTTGAACTGTAGAATAAAATAGAATAGTACCAAAAAAAGAATAGAATTTAGGGAATGCAGAGTGCAGGGAACCCGCAAACTGGTAAAATGCATATTATGAATGCCGTTTAGAATAGAATAGAATAGAATGCAGTGTAGAATAGAATAGAACAGAATTTTATCTGCCAACAATCAAGAAAAACTGTGTCCAGGTGTAACTAGGAGAATTTCTGCTGTTTTAAAAGCAAAGGTGGTCACATGAATATTGATTTCGCTTTTATATGTTTACTGGACTTTGTTTAACATTAAGTGATAATGAAATCTAATTATGGCATAATTGTTTTAAGAATTGTTTTGGAAAGTTTTTCCACAAGTGCCTAAAACCTTTGCAGAATACAGTATCGAATAGAATAGTGTTAGAACATAATTCAGTGTAGAACAAAATAGAATGCAGTATCGAATAGAGTAGTGTAGAACAGAATGCAGTGTAGAACAGAATGCAGTGTAGAATAGAATGCAGTATCTAATAGAGTAGTGTAGAACAGAATGCAGTGTAGAATAGAATGCAGTATCTAATAGAGTAGTACAGAATAGAATGCAGTGTAGAATAGAATGCAGTATCTAATAGAGTAGTGTAGAACAGAATGCAGTGTAGAATAGAATAAAATGCAATATCTAATAGAGTAGTACAGAATAGAATGCAGTATAGAATAGAATAAAATGCAATATCTAATAGAGTAGTACAGAATAGAATGCAGTATAGAATAGAATAAAATGCAATATCTAATAGAGTAGTACAGAATAGAATGCAGTGTAGAATAGAATAGAATGTGGTATTGAATAGAGTGGTGTAGAAAAGAAGGCAGTATAGACTATAATAGAATGCAGTATCGAATAGAGTAGTGTAGAAAAGAATGCAGTATAGACTATAATAGAATGCAGTATCGAATAGAGTAGTGCAGAATAGAATGCAGTGTAGAAGAGAAAAACATTTAGGGAATGCACAAACTGGTAAAATGCATATCTTGAATGCAGTGTAGAATAAAGAATAGAACAGAATGCAGTGTAGAATAGAATAGAATGCAGTATCGAATAGAGTAGTGCAGAATAGAATGCAGTGTAGAATAGAATAGAATGCAGTATCTAATAGAGTAGTGCAGAATAGAATGCAGTGTAGAATAGAATAGAATGCAGTATCGATAATGCAGAAAGAATAGAATGCAGTATCGAATAGAATGCAGTGTAGAATAGAATAGAATGCAGTATCTAATAGAGTAGTGCAGAATAGAATGCCGTTTAGAATAGAATAGAATGCAGTATCTAATTCAGTAGTGCAGAATAGAATGCAGTGTAGAATAGAATAGAATGCAGTATCTAATAAGAGTAGTGTAGAATAGAATGCAGTGTAGAATAGAATAGAATGCAGTATCTAATAGAGTAGTGCAGAATAGAATGCAGAGTAGAATAGAATGCAGAGTAGAATAGAATGCAGTATCTAATAGAGTAGTGCAGAATAGAATGCAGTGTAGAATAGAATGCAGTATCTAATAGAGTAGTGCAGAATAGAATGCCGTTTAGAATAGAATAGAATGCAGTATCTAATTCAGTAGTGCAGAATAGAATGCAGTGTAGAATAGAATAGAATGCAGTAGCTAATAGAGTAGTGCAGAATAGAATGCAGTGTAGAATAGAATGCAGTATCTAATAAAGTAGTGTAGAATAGAATGCAGTGTAGAACAGAATAGAATGCAGTATCTAATAGAGTAATACAGAATAGAATAGAATGCAGTATCTAATAGAGTAGTGCAGAATATAATGCAGTGTAGAATAGAATAGAATGCAGTATCTAATAAGTAATGCAGAATAGAATAGAATGCAGTACCTAATAGAGTAGTGCAGAATATAATGCAGTGTAGAATAGAATAGAATGCAGTATCTAAGGGTAGTGCAGAATATAATGCAGTGTAGAATAGAATAGAATGCAGTATCTAATAGAGTAATGCAGAATAGAATAGAATGCAGTATCTAATAGAGTAATGCAGAATAGAATAGAATGCAGTATCTAATAGAGTAGTGCAGAATAGAATGCAGTGTAGAATAGAATAGAATGCAGTATCGAATAGAGTAATGCAGAATAGAATAGAATGCAGTATCTAATAGAGTAGTGCAGAATAGAATGCAGTGTAGAATAGAATAGAATGCAGTATCTAATAGAGTAGTGCAGAATAGAATGCAGTGTAGAATAGAATAGAATGCAGTATCAAATAGAGTAGTGCAGAATAGAATGCATTGTAGAACAGAATAGAATGCAGTGTAGAATAGAGTGTGGTATTGAATAGAGTAGTGCAGAACAGAATGCATTGTAGAACAGAATCGAATGCAGTATCGAATAGAGTAGTGTAGAAAGAATGCAGTGTAGAATAGAATAGAATGCAGTATCTAATAGAGTAGTGCAGAATAGAATGCAGTGTAGAATAGAATGCCGTGTCTAATATAGTGTAGAATAGAATGCAGTGTAGAATAGAATGCAGTATCAAATAGAGTAGTGCAGAATAGAATGCAGTGTAGAACAGAGTGTGGTATTGAATAGAGTAGTGCAGAATCGAATGCAGTATCAAATAGAGTAGTGTAGAATAGAATGCAGTGTAGAATAGAATGCAGTATCAAATAGAGTAGTGCAGAATAGAATGCAGTGTAGAATAGAATAGAATGCAGTATCTAATAGAGTAGTGCAGAATAGAATGCAGTGTAGAATAGAATGCCGTGTCTAATATAGTGTAGAATAGAATGCAGTGTAGAATAGAGTGTGGTATTGAATAGAGTAGTGCAGAATCGAATGCAGTATCTAATAGAGTAGTGCAGAATAGAATGCAGTGTAGAAGAGAAAAACATTTAGGTAATGCAGAGTGCAGGAAACAGGCAAACTGGAAAAACGCATATCTTGAATGCGGTGTAGAATAGAACAGAGTAGAATAGAACAGACTAGAACCTTAAGTTATAATTATATGATGTCATTATGTTCAAATATTATTAACTAAACACAATTTACATACAGAAAGATGATTCCGCTCACATCAGAACTGTAACCTGAATATATTTTATTTAGCCTCTAGTACCTGAACTGCCCCAAAACACATGGACAGCAGCTGGGCAGGAATGTGACCTTTCCAGAAAGCAGGAAGTCCTTCTTCAGTCAGAATACAGCGTGTGGCCTGCCATACACCCCAGTACTTCCCCGGACGATTCTTCGAGGACACCTGCTCAATCTGCAACTGTGAAGAGCAACAAGCATAAAAAAACACAGATTTTAATGTAACTTCTGGACTGTTCGAAACTGAAGATCTGAATAAGCCTGAAAGTGTAACACATTGCCTGTCAGTTGCTATGACAACAACATAATTCAGGCACAAACTAATCAACAACATGCGGACTGCATTCTCTGCAGACAAAAAGCAGAGCAGACTAATTACTTTCTTTCAACTGGGCATGCCCAGTACATGTGTGGATTTGGGAGTGGTACAGTCATCTAAAATTCCACAGGAAAAGTGACTCATTCTCTAGGCACGATGATGATTGTTATTACACGTTAGACAAAGAGCACTACAAGAGTTAGTTGTGGATAAAAATGCACTTTATGTGAACAACATTAAGATGTTTATACATAAATATGTATAGAATAAGAACCCCTCACATATAGTTGGATATTTAAGAGCCAGTTTGCTTTGGCTCAGTGGAGGGCACATCACATACTTGAAATCTAATTTTGATGACGTCCAGGGGGCTGATGATGGCACGGGTGACCATACCCGCCGCTGACCCGGCCAGAGCGGCTTCCTCTGGGGTGAGAGCAACACCGGGGGAGTTTGGATCATACCCCACCATTCCTGATCAGATCCACAACCAGTCTGTGCATTGAGAAGTATTTTAAAAATATGACACACACACACACACACACACACACACACACACACACACACACACACACACACACACACACACACACACACACACAGCATTTCACCTAAAATGTCTGAAGTATCAAAACATAGTGAGTCGTCAACCCAGACAGCTTCTTCGAAGGTGCCTATGCACAAAAATGCTGACTAGATTGGGAAATCACAAGGTTATGATACACCGCCTGTGTATAAACACGTATAACTATAAACAGACCTTTCTTATGTGCTCTTCAGAGAGTACTGTGTTCATCTGTAAAAATCTGCCGATTATTATCTTCTCTTGTGAATGCACAGCAGAAGTATGGCATTAGAGGACACCTCATGCTCCCTTCTTAGTCACCGCTGAACACAGTACAGTAAACCAATGATAGAGCGGTGCGCCTGTATTTACTGTCCGTGTTCGGTTTCACACCGAGCACATTAGTTCCTTCCATCATAAGCTTTTTTTTCCTTTCTTTTTTTTAAATGCCAGAAAAATCTTACCTGAGAAATAGTTGAAGAAGAACAAAATAAAATAAACAAATAAATAAATAAATAAATAACAATAATAATTAAAAAAAAAAAACCCAGAAAGAAATTGTATGTTGCATGTTGTGCAATGATGATACTTGTTGACATTTCAAGGATTTTTTGTTTGTTTGTTTGTGCTCAACATAGCAAAACTAAATGTAGCTGTGTCTCACACAAAAAATAATTTATGTTTACAAATTCCACAAATAATATATAAATGTGCAATATTCTGAATCTGAGAGTTTGTGTTATAATAGAAAAAACTTAGAATTTATTATGAATTATTGCTTATTATTATGAAAGTATACTATTACAAGTATGATATTTTTGTAACATATAAACTATTTCATCCTAATTCATTAGATTAATTAATCCTGCCTTCATAAATCATGATTAAACTAAGCATTTAAAAATGTTCCCTTTAAATTTCATTTTGTAAATTGTATTAATTTTATTTTATTTTATGTGTAATTTATAATATCTATCTATCTATCTGTCTGTCTATCTCTCTGTCTGTCTATCTCTCTGTCTGTCTATCTATCTATCTGTCTGTCTATATATCTTTGTCTGTCTGTCTATCTGTCTGGCTGTATCTTTGTCTGTATGTCTATCTGTCTATCTATCTGTCTGTCTGTCTATATATCTATCTGTCTATCTATCTGTCTGTATGTCTGTCTGTCATTCTATCTATCTATTTATCTTCTGTCATTCTATCTATCATCTATCTATCTATCTGTCTGTCTGTCTGTCTATCTATATATCTATATGTCTGTCTGTCTAAATATCTATCTATCTATCTGTCTGTCTGTCTATATATCTTTGTCTGTCTGTCTGTCTATCTATCTAATGTCTGTCTGTCTGTCTGTCTATATATCTATCTATCTGTCTGTCTGTATATATTTGTCTCTCTGTCAGTCAGTCATTTAGTCTGTCTGTTTGTCTATCTGTAATGTTATATTTGTATATCTAAAATTTAATCAATGGATCTACAGTATATTTATTAGTAAATATGTATAGTTTTAATTATTTAATTGTTTTTAAATGTTTTATTCATGTTCAGCAGTTTTCAATTAAGATTATTCATATTTTATTTAAAGGTGAACTCATTCTTTTTTCTTCTTCTTTTTTTCCTCATTAGAAATAAGTTGAACTCCTAAAGACATGAATAGTAATTTTGGAATATATGTAGGACATCATGACCCCTCACATTAAAATGAAGACTCCAGTCTTTCACACATTGATTAAAGTAATCATGGCTGATTGTGAATACTAAATATATACAATGGCATCTGAAACTGAAAACTAAACAAAAGTTACTGAGTTCACCTTTAAAATATATCATATTTTTTTATTTATATTTTCATGACTACTAAATTCAAAAATAGAGTAAATACATAATAATAATAATAATAATAATACGTAATATTAAAACAGTAATAAAGATGAACTTGCGTTCTACTGAGGTGGCGTGAGACTCCGCCCACATCCTGAAGTGGCCTCCGCTGATTGGTCACTTCCACATTTAGACCAGGAAGTGAAGGTCGTGTTATTTTGAAAAAGGTGTTTCATTCATTTGCGGTGTGTAAACAGGTGTTGTCATGTGTGTTCTCGTGACAGGGGCTGTGCGCAGTTTGAATTGAGCTCTTAGGACGCTGTTTTACTCCTGTTAGTTCAGATATCGGCTTCATTTAGTAGTACAAACGCACCCATTGGAGATGACGGAGAATAGTGAGAGATAAAGTAACAGAAATTATTATTTTAGGCAGTTAAATAATGCTGGGGTTAATTTAGCTTTTTCTTTCAATGGACTGGATTTATCGAGGATGAAGGCGAGTGTAACACTGAGATACGAGATATGAAGTCGATAACACACATTTAATGTATTAAATAGTAAGTACTGTGTATGGACACATATTAAAGGGATAGTCCACCCAAAAGTGAAACTCCACTCATCATTTACTCACCATCACGCCATCCCAGATGTGTATGACTTTTTTTTTTTTACTGAAACAAAGATTTTTAGAAGAATATTTCAACTCTGTTGGTCCACACAATGCAAGAGAATTGTGGCTAGAACTTTGAAGCTCCAAAAAGCATATAAAGGCAGCATAGAAGTATCACCGAAGACTCCAGTGGTTAAATCTGTATCTTCATAAGTGATATGATAGATGTGGGTGAGAAATAAGTTATTTTTTTTTTTTATACTATAAACAGCCCTAGTTCTTATTTTGTATTCTCATTCTTATTGCATATCACCACCTACTGGGCTGGAAGGAGAATTTATAGTATCACGTCTGAAGACACGGATGTAACTACTGAAGTCTTAGGGGCTACTTTTATGCTGCCTTTATTTGCTTTTTTGAGCTTCAAAGTTTTGGAACCTGTTGACTTGCATTGTATGGACCTACAGAGCTGAGATATTCTTCTAAACATCTTTCTGATGAAACAGGTTGAATTGTTTGTGAAGAACACGCAGCGCTACATATGGCTTAAAAAGGGCACCGCATACCAACACGACGACATCATCCCAACGGTGAAGTACGGTGGAGGGAGCATCATGATTTGGGGCTGCTTTGCTACTTCAGGGTCTGGACCGCTTGCCATCAAAGGAAAAATGAATTCCCAAGTTTATCAAGATATCTTACAGAATAATACCAGGGTGGCTGCAGCAGGACAATGACCCTAAACATCGAAGTAAATCCACTACAGAATGGAGAAAAGAAAATCCACCATTTGGAGTGTCCCAGCCAGAACCCAGAAATTAACCCAATAGAGATGCTGTTGAATGACCTTAATAGAGACATTCACACCAGACATCCTAGCAATATGGCTGGTCTGAAGCAGTTCTGGAAGGAAGAATGGTCCAAAATTCCTTCTGAACATTGTGCAGGTCTAATCCGCACCTACCGAAAACGCTTGGTTGAAGTTATTGCTGCCAAACGAGGATCGGCCAGTTATTATATCCAAGGGTTCCCTTACTTTTTACACACTCTGTGAATGTTCAATAGGATAGGTTCAGTAAAGTCATGAAAGATTATAATTGTTTGTGCGCCCCGAAGAGGTACTGATGCACCCGAGTTCCACCCCAACCACACCACTCAGTCCTGGGTCACTCTCTCCTCCCCAAACCTGGAGCTAAACCAGAGACCTCTGGAGTGCACCAAACGACCCGAAGAGGTTAACAAACTCTACATTCATATTTACATCTTCAAAAGTGTGCGTTTTGATTACATTTACTCACTATTTTAAGAGAGCTATATTTTGCGCTTTATACGACATTTTCGTGCAAGTATGCTCAAAGTCTAAGCGCTAATGGGCTGGGTCAAGTGCAATTTAATTCTGAGGATCTTCTCTTGGTTATTGCACCGTCAGCTTCCAATTCTATATCCCATTCAAACAAAGACAGCCCATAAGGATTTGGTAGTGTAAATGGGCTGTATGCAATGCATCCCCTGCTCTGTAATTGTATCGTCACATGAACACAAGTAACATAATCCCACTTATTACATGGCTAGTTACCAAATAAAAAAATGAATGGACATGGCATGTATTATTTTTATTATTAAACAGTTTAACAGTCATTATAGAAAATATCTGATCATAGAAGGCTTTGATTGTCTAATCAGAATCAAGTATGAATAAATCAGGGATTTAACCGTGCACGCGTGTTTGTGTAGCTGCTGTATTTTCCAGATCGTTGGTGGCATGCATCTTTTAAACTAGGCACAAGCGTCTTTATTTCTGATGTCATGGCACATACATGTTTACCTGACGGACCAATCAGAATATTTGCTCAGAGGACCAACAGCAAGACAAACAAGTCTAGTCTGCCATCCTTCCATTGACTCAAACACTTACAAAAGCTCCTTTCAATGAAAGAATCTGAATATTGTCAATGAAAAGTTGAGTTTTGTAGACATATTGTGTCTGGTTTAAAAGCAGCTCTGTTTTACTGAACTAAACAGATGCTTGATTCAGGACGTAGGTTCGATCAAATGAATCTTGATCAACAATCAAATTGATCAAAATCAAGACTTTTTATAGACACACAAAGACACTGACATTGAAAAGAACATGATAGACTGTAATCAGTTGATTGGATGTGATCAAATGTTTAATTTTCCTGAAATGTCCTGAAATGACTTCTGTTCCACATCCTGAGCTTTGAAGTAACACTCACAATCCATAGGGCACAGTATGTTACAATGATTCTGGCTCTTGTTCAGATGTCCCAACACAAATATTCAGCAGCTTCATGAACATACAGTATGTCACAATAGTGCCTGTATAAACCAGTTTGTCTTTTTACACAGGAATCAATCAATAATCAACATATTCAGAAATACTATCACCCTCGAAAAGAGAGAATGTGTTTGTTTTTTGTCCTTTTAAAAAATCAAAGTTCTGTGGTCGAAAAGGCTTCTCTATCTGTCCAATCAGAAGACAGTCCTCTTGATGATGTCACTTCCTCCAGACCTGCTGGCCGGCAATGTAGGTTTCTCTGACTGTCAGTGAGTCATCAAGCACTACGAAATCTACAAAACACACACGTAACTAGACCTACTACACACCAAATAAACGATATCGTCACAACATCAACCATCCAGTAGCAAATTTGGCTTTACGTCTTGGCGCCAGCACTGCATCCATATATTTGTGATTGAATCTGGACATCAATTCTCGCAATCAAAAAAGAACCTTGATATTGGCAGAAGTATTTTATGAACAACAGACCAGTGGTCGATTCTGCATTTACCGATAACTAAGGTAGTGGAAAAGGCCGATAACTGATTAATTGGCTGATATTTAAAAAAAAAAAATGGATCAATTGAATGTTAAAAATAAATAACTTACTGTGACAGGAACATAAAAAGAGTCTCCAAGAGTCGAAAATAAATAAAATCCCAGTTGAAGTTTGTTGTGCAACCAAAATACCATCGGCGTTGCCTTTTGTCAATAACCGATAGTTCCGAAAAGCAACTATCTGCACCGATTAATCGCTAAAACCGATCTATCGGTCGACCTCTATAACAGACGGGGCAAATGTTTGTCTATTGGATGACATCCGTTCATTATGAATGTCATTATGAAAAGCAACAGATGTTGAAAAAGAGGTTGAATGTTCTTATAAATCCTGAAAGGATTGACTTTACCCGCAGCTGAGCCGATTCTGTATATGCTGATAACTAAGGTAGTTGAAAAGGCCGATAACCGATTAATTGGATGATATTTTTTCACATTGATCTGTTGAATGTTAATAAAATATGCAGGAACAGAAAAAGAGGCTCCAAGTATCCGAAATAAATAAACCCCCAGGAGCATTTTACAAACAAAATCCCATCATCTTTGCCTTTTGACAATAATCGATAGTTCTGAAAAGCAACTATCGGCACCGATTAATCGGTAAACTGGTATATATGGGTCAACCTCTATTACAGCCGGGGCAAATGTTTGTCTATTAGATGACATCTTATCATCATAAAAAGCAACAGATGTTGAAAAAGAGGCTGAATGTTCTTATAAACAAGGACATATACCGATTAGAGGTCGACCGATATTGGTTTTTTCAGGCCGATGCCGATCTTGCCGATCTTTTGAAATCCGGGTCGGCCGATAGCCGATTAATGCTGCCGATTTATTTTGGACGATATGTGCTTGTTTTTAACCTCTTATTTGAACCTTTTATTTGAAAGATAAAATGTAACACAAATAATTACTTAAGATAGACAACATTTCTCAACAAATACATTTATTGAACACTTGACCAATCTGCACTTGTACACTTAAAATTAAAAATGTATAATGTAAAAACATATTGTATAAATAATGTATAACAAATATATTAAATAAACAAAGCAGGTGTTACGAACCGCTCCGAGACACGAAGGTTGAGATCCAAATGCAGCTTTAATTAAGGGGCAATCCAGACACGTAATCCAATATTCAGAGCATCCAAGAGAAGCACAGGCATAACTAGGGATGGTATCGTTAAGGTTTTAATGGTATTACTACTCTTACCGATACTGCTTATCGATCCGGTACTTTAACAGTATTCTTAACGGTTCTTTTTGTTATATATATATATATATATTACACAAATATAAACGTTATATAGGCACAGTGATTTAATTTCAGGAAGGTGTACTAGCATTACTGCTCAGGTGTGGTCGAAAAAGAAATCTAATAAAGTAATCAATTGTAAAATAACACTGCATAGTTTATATAGATAGATTAATGCTCATTAATGCAGAAGTTATTCATTCAAGAGCTGTAAGTGATTTTCTCTTTGCCTTTTGTTTTTGATTCGCAGTAATGTCTCAATCGTCACATGTTTAATAGACAGCTTCCCCTTTAAGACCGAGTTCAGATCTAATAGACTCCTGATGCAGCATATTTTCTCCCCAACTATTTCCATAACTACGTCCATTTAAGACATAAACTGTGTTTAAGTGAATCTCAAAGCCGGTCGTTTTGACATATTTTTGTGTATATTTGATCGTTTAGACGCACGCACATGAAACCCAAAATAGCCTATAGTTTGCTTGTCTCTTTGCGGTGTGTTTCGGAGCGCGCGCCGCCTTGGGACCGGTCTCTCTTGCACTCTTTTTATTATTAAACGCGTCCCGCAATTTAGCAACAGTAGCTAGACTGCATTTTACAACAATCACCGATCGTGCTGATTCTGACGTTAAGTTTGAGTTTTAGGGAGAAATGTCAGTGCACCGCTGTGAAGGGAAGGAAGTTGTGCTAGACAGAATGCGGCTTATGTATAAATATTATTTTTATAATCTTTGGAAGGCGAAATCTAAAATAAAATCAGACTAATAATCACATATCTAAACCAGGCTACGTTTAAATGTTTAGTTCTGTCACTCATTTAGCTGGGCTGTGTTGGGCTCGCTGTAGCACCGCGTGAGAGATCTCTCTCTCTCTCTCTCTCTCTCTCTCTCTCTGACTGCGAACAGCTAAATTGCATCACAGACAAATGGTTTCATATTATTATACATAGAAATGGCTGGCGATATAAAATAACTTTCTCTTTATAGCAATAAAGAATGTATTTTCTTAATTTCTCCAGTACCGACAGCAGAACCGGTAACGTCCGAGCTTACCAAAGCCAGTCCTTCAATAGCATATAGTGCGTTGGTATATTTGTATTACTTATTTATCTGCATTGAGTGACAACCCTCTCAAATATAAGACACACAAACAGAACAAATAAAAGTCTCAGATTCACTGTCTGTAATTGCAAAAATTCTTGCTTACTTATTGTGACATGATAGCAACCCTTCTGCTGTGATAATGCAACTTCAACTACGCTATCAATATCCAAAGTAGCCGAATGTCATGTCGCGTTTTTTCTCGACGTTGGCAGTAAAATATCAAACGTTTTTAATTAAATATAAAGAAGTTATACAAATTTAATCCTTACTGTTTTCTCCAAGGAACTTAGCTCCTTCCTTAGGCACTGGATGAGGTCTGCTCACTCTGCTGGAAAATGACTCTAGGGGCACTAGGCTGCCCACAGATGCGCCTGCCTAATAATCGGCTTGATATGCGTGGATATTGGCCGATGCCGATTATGTAAAAAATTCAAATAAATCGGCCGATTAATCGGTCGACCTCTAATACCGATAACTAAGGAAGTGGAAAAGGCAGATAACTGATTAATCAGACAATATTTTGTTAAATTGATCAATTGAATGTTTTAAAAAATGTCTTACTGTGACAGGAACAGAAAAAGAGGCTCCAAGAGTCAAAAATAAATAAAATCCCAGGTGCAGTTTTTTGTGCAACCAAAATACCATCGGCGTTGCCTTTCGCCAATAGTTAAAAAAAGCAACTATCTGTACAGATTAATCGGTAAAACCGATCTATCGGTCGACCTCTATAACAGACGGTGCAAATGTTTGTCTATTAGATGATATCTAATCATTATGAAAAGTAACAGATGTTGAAAAAGAGGTTGAGTGCCCTTATAAATATTAAAAGAAGTCACTATACCTGCATCTGAGCCGTATTCCAGTGTTCCCTTCCTGTGACTGACACCCAGCAGCTGTGCAGGATGCAGCGATGCAGCTTCTAATGCAGCTTCTACTGTACAACCTATACACACAAACCCTCTTTAACATAGACCGTAGACTCAGATCTACATTTGATAAACATCAATCAGCATGCAAGCACAATAAACCGCTAAATATACACACATTTTTATTGACACACTCACCTGATGCCTCTCTAAAGTGTCTTACACACATGTCCATCGTAGCAATGCTGCCACTCAAAGTGGTCGTGCCTGAAATCACAGCACCCAAAAACCTTAAACAACCTTAAAAAAATCATTCAGCTCAACAGCAGAATTAACAGATGTTACCAAGCATCCATTTCAGTTTCAGATATGTACTAAAACATCCCATCTTATGCCTCTCGTTGGAGATGGAAATGTCTTGAGTCTATATTCTGAAATGTAGTGAGCAAAATTCTGCACGAACAAAAAGCTTACCAAGTGTAATATTAAACTCAATGCCCAGTGCTTGTTCCCTTGTACATAAACAAATCCATTAATATGAGTTTGTTTGCGGTGTCGAATAGGATTATGATACAGATGTTGTTTTGACAGACCTGCAACGTAGGCATGAAGCCCCTGGATGTCTATCTGCTGCTGTCCGAGTGTGTGTCGACCAGGTGGGAGGCCCATCGCTGTCACAGCGTCAGTTACCAACACCAAACCTGGAACACACACACACACACACACACACACACACACATACAGTATGTATACGTGTATATATACACTCACTGATCACTTTATTAGGAACTCTATGGTCCTAATAAAGTGCCCTACATGGTCTTCTGCTGTTGTAGCCCATCCGTCTCAAGGCTTTAGTTTTTTTTGGCAATTTCAAGCATTGTATAGCCTTCATTCCTTAAAACAATGATTGATGCCAGTCTATTGCATACTGTGCCAACTCAAAAACAAACACAAAGACAATGTTAAGCTTCACTTAACAAACCAAACAGCTTTCGACTGTGTTTGATATAAATGGAAAGTGATTTTCTAGCACCAAATTAGCAATTTAGCATGATTACTCAAGGATAAGGTCTGATGGCTGCTGGAAATGGGCCTGTCTAGATTTGATAAAAAAAAAACTTTTTTTCAAATAGTGATGGTGCTGTTTTTTTACATCAGTAATGTCCTGACTGTACAAAACAGCAAAATCTGTACATTATTCCAAACTTTTGGCCACCAGTGTGTATATATATATATATATATATATATATATATATATATATATAAATGTTTTTGAAGTCGATCAATAGTGGATTTTGCACCGATAACTATGGTGGTGGAAAAGGCAGATACCCGATGCACTGGACGATATGTTTTACCTCAATATGATTTGACCTCTAGAGGCCGCTGTTATACTGTAGAATCAAGCCGACCACAGACAATAAAGAAAATATCTAAATATCGCCAACTAAAGTATCTGCATAGGTTTTTCCTGATAACCGCTAGTTCCAAAAAGCAACTACCGACACTGATTAATAATAATATCGGTATACCTCTAATATACATAACTGAAATGATTACCCATATTTGTGGTTGTGTGTTGTTTGTGTGTGAATACCTGCAGGATGAGCTCTGTGTGCAATGCGTAGGGCAGCAGGGTGTGTGTGTATCCCATCTGCAATCATACCGTAGTAAACTGTCTGTCTGGGCGGTATGTGATCGCTTGTAAGCAATCCTACAATACCTGGGTCCCGATGATGAAACTACAAGAGCACATAACAAATAAAATGTCTGTACGCATATATACAAATGTTAAAAAAACATTTGTAGATTATTCAATTGATTGAGTGTGTATGTGAGTTACTAACAGGCAACATGGCATTAAATAGGTGCGTGATGAATGAGGCTCCATTCTGCACGGCCTCTTCAGCCTGAGACAGATCAGCCATAGAGTGACCTAGACAGAGAAACAGGTTATAGTTTTACACACACATTTGTTTGTACACACACCTTGTCTTGAAAATGAATCTAGGCTGGTTTGATAGAGTTGATTATTGAGGCCATTTTCTATGGATTTGAGTGGGTTTTATCGAGCAACACGTACCTACTGACACTACTATGCCTCGTCCTACCAGTTCACGGATTGCTGCTCCACTATTGGCCAGTTCTGGTGCAAGTGTCACCATGGCGACATTCTCCAGGTGCCCATAGGTCTCCATCAGGTCGGCCACACCCCCTGATTTAAAAGTGCGGAGGAACTGAGGAGGGTGCGCGCCTCTCTTCTCTACACTTATAAATGGCCCCTCCAGGTGAACACCTGATACAAAAAAAGGAATGATAGGATAAAACAGGAGCAATGAAGACAAAGAGATCTAAAGGAACTTTCTGAGAAATGTCCTATAACCAGGCGCGATGTGATAAAAGCAACATTACAACAAAACACACATTATAGTTCAAATAAAAATAAAAAAGAGAGAAAATAGACGTAAATGCATGTCACTGCTGTATCCTACCTACAACTCCAGCCCCTTCAGGTCCTCCATCCTGAACTCTGACCTGTGGGATGACCTGTGGAGGGACATTACCAGTGAATAATGCTCACAAACCATTTAATAAGAAACGTTGCTTGGATTATTATAGTTTTAGACACATTAGTCCATGTGTTTTAAAATGGACTTTCATAGTTTATATTGAAAGTCGGGGTCTCGGACAAGGCTAAGACGACATAATCAGTACAGAAAAGTCATTTACATTTACATTTATGCATTTGGCAGATGCTTTTATCCAGAGCGACTTACAGTGCACTTATTACAGGTACAATCCCCCCGGAGCAACCTGGAGTTAAGTGCCTTGCTCAAGGACACAATGGTGGTGGCTGTGGGGATCGAACCAGTGACCTTCTGACTAACAGCCCTGTGCTTTAGCCACTACGCCACCACCATTCCAGTCAGAGTGCAGGGTCAGCCATTATACGGCACCCCTGGAGCAGATAGGGTTAAGGGCCTTGCTCAAGGGCCCAACAGTGGCATCTTGGTGGTGCTGGGGCTTGAACCCCCGACCTTCTGGTCAGTAACCCTGAGCCTCAACCACTGAGCCACCACTGCCCCCATTTGAAAAGAATCCAAAATAACTGATGAAGGCTTGGTGAAAACATCCCAATTGTGTTTTAATGATGCTTTTCTTCATATTTCAAAAAGAGTAAATACATATATAATAGAAGTTGAGTGATATATTTGTGGGTGTGTACTTCAGCAGCTGACTTGGTGCACGGTTTGTACCTGATGGTATATGTTTTGTGGAGATGTGACGAGGGTCGGGCAGAAGGACGTGACACCTTGTTCTAGAATCTTTTTGGCCACCACAGCCACGCCCCCTCTGATGTCACTGCTGGCCTGGGAGAAGTCTATGCCAAATCCACCTATGGGTGTGAACATGAGATTGGTTTAGCACGGACATCCATGTAAACATTGCATTGTTATAACATCTCAATTAAAAGAACACGGTAACATTTTTACACAGTGTAAGTGACTTCCGTGAGGCTAAACTGAACACAGCATAAGTCTTGCACTGGAGTGTGTGTGATGTACCATTTATCTGGACGTCTATGAACCCGGGTGCAATGATTTTATTCCCGCAGTCAACTTTGTGATCTGCGAAACCCTCCTCGTCGAAGAACAGTTTCTCTGGGTTCAGAATCTTGCCCTCCCGCACCCACAGATCTTCCCTACAAACACACACACAGATAAATATACACATCACATGCATCACCAGTGTAATAACACTATAACTCCATGATTATTGTGGTGTTATAACAACTTTTTATTAAACAAAGTACTACACATGCACATTTATTTTTTCCAAAACATTACATAGCTATTAATTAGATAGCAAATGCCCCTGTAATGCTCAGGAAATACAAAAGCCAAAGGACTTTACAAGCCATGTCTGGAGAAAACTGTATATGAACAATAATGCAAGGTTGACCGATATGGGTTTTTCAATGACCGAGACTGATATCTAGAGGGCAGGATGGCCGATATAAATGCCGATAAACATCATAAAATTTAACAACAGCAAATTAGATATGCACAAAATGTCTTAAGTGAAACAAACACTTATTTTATACACCTTGAAAGCAGAAGGTGTTGACTATCCATTGACAAAACTATTGGTAACACATCTATTAATCGGTCAAGGAAACATGGTTATCTGCAAAATGAACAAATATCGGCCGATGTCGGTCTATCACTAATTCCTGTTTTACCTATGATAGAGTGAATATGTGTTCTTTATATATTACCTTTGCAGTCTGTGGTCTTTCAGGATCCTGCAGTTCACAAACTGTGTGATCGGAGCATCCGAGACGCTCTTATTGGACGGCATGTCTCCCGAAATCCCACCCTCACGATTAAACACACCCTATATGAGAAATATGAGAAATATTAGAGCTCCAGATCATCTATGTGACATTTGATTGATTCCTTTGTCAGCTTCAGATCATACAGAGCAACGCGAGTGCGAAAAAGAAAGTGTTTCTTCAAGAAAAAGGATCTTTTATGATGAGCACACCACAATAAAACACAATGACCTAAGAACCATCGCCCTTTTGACCCCCCACAAACAATTTTATCTCTCTTTATAACACAAGACTGCAATCAAGCTCAATATTTAAGTGCTTTTTAACTAAAATCTCCACTTTCACTTTCACATTCTTCTTTGGGCGATATGCATTCTTTGTGCATATCGCCACCATTTATTTTAATAAAGGACTTAAATATTGATCTGTTTCTCACCCACACCTTTCATATCACTTCTGAAGACATGGATTTAACCACTGCTGTCTTAAGGCCTCGAAATACTTCCTACCATATACAAGAACAAACAGGTGTAACGTCATTTAGAAGATAATCTAGCATAAAAAGAAGGTGTTTTTGCGCTCGTTTCAGTGGTTCGTAACAGCTCGCCTAGAAGAACTTTTAGGAAAACGTCTTACCGGCTGCTAAACACCTTCTTACAGCCATTTGTCCATGTCATCAGTCAGTGTGACCTTGAGCTCCACCTACTTTGAGGCCAACAGTTAATTCTGTGTATGTTGTTCAGTCAGTCAAGATCAGTCAACACGAACACAGAGACATCTTCCAAGAACATGTCATGTCATCTCACGATTAAATCACTGGTTTAATTGGTCTACAAACGGCATCAAATCTACGCAAATTCTCTCAAGTGCCCATTCAGTCATGTGCCCTCTGCAGCGAAAGCCATTTACACATCTGTCCAAAGGAAGATATGCCTCTCTCATCATTCTTTTGTTTGTATTTTGCCCATTAACCTCCATATTTGCAGTAGTATCTGTGTCATCATAATTTACAATGACAGAGTGTAACCGGCGCATATTATGGCCACGTATAGCATGCAAGCTCAATAGCTCTGTGAATTCAGAATGTAAACAAGACAAACAACTGCTTTTACTGACCTCGTGTAAATTCTAGTCGGGCATAAAGTCATTGCTAACACATTTTAATGTCACATTAGTTAAGGTTTTAATGAGCATCCTCATATTATAATGCTCCGCTAAACGCCTCCCACAGCAGCATGACCGTGTCTGAATGTTCGCAAACAGTATACCGTTGTTCGGCTGTTTAGAACTTGTTATTATCCCTGAATGAAGAAAGTAGAAGACCTTTCTGAAAGTATATCAGGCCTTTTTGGATTACTTTTATGTGCTTTTTAGCTTTAATATTTTGGTCACCATTCACTTGCATTGTATGGACCTACAGAGCTGAGATATTCTTCTAAAAATCTCAGTTTCTGTTCCGCATAACAAAGAAAGTCAAACACATCTGAGATGGCATGAGGGTGAATAAATGATGAGAGAATTTTCATTTTTGGGTGAACTGTCCCTTTAAGAAAGCAGATCCTGAATGATGAGCACACCACAATAAAACACAACGAACTAAGAATCATTGCCCTTTGACCCCACAGACACATAAACATGTATCTCTCTTTTTAGAATACAAGATTTAACTTTAAACTGTCAAACAACTTTTCAAATTTAGAATTCTTCCATCTCAATGAAGACAACCAGATTCCCTCAACAGTTGCATTATGACGTATATGCATTATTAAATTCAAAACAATGAGGGATTCAAAAGCAGAAAGTGGTGCTGTTGATAGCAGACGGTAAACAAACACACCACCGACACACATATTAAAGCCAGTAGTTTTACACGCGCAGTTTACGCACTGATCAAACGGACACATGATCGTGATCATCGGCTGTCGTTTCATAAACACTTACCGTTAATTCAAATACTCTGGTTCAGTCCGCGCGCCAATGTGCCGTAGGAAGTCCATGAGCAGCCTGGGTCACGCGCCCTGTCAGCTGACGATGGGACGTGGCCAAACCGAGGGATTTAAAAATGGTAACTTTTAAACATGTAATATTATAAAGATCATGCTTGGGATTCGGTTGCATGTCACACAGTCTTTTTAAAGTGGTGGTTTACTAAAATTAGCTCCATTGCTCCATTGTAATGAATAGAAATAATTATTGCATTAAAATAAGCCTTATCATAAAAAATGCCTTCTTTCTTATTTTCAGCACACACACACACACACACACACACACACACACACACACACACACACACACACGTTGTGTTTCCATGTTTTATGGGGACTTTCCATAGACATAATGGTTTTTATACTGTACAAACTTTATATTCTATCCCCTAAACCTAACCCTACCCCTAAACCTAACCCTCACAGAAAACTTTCTGCATTTTTACATTTTCAAAAAACATAATTTAGTATGATTTATAAGCTGTTTTCCTCATGGGGACCGACAAAATGTCCCCACAAGGTCAAAACTTTCGGGGTTTACTATCCTTATGGGGACATTTGGTCCCCACAAAGTGATAAATACACGCACACACACACACACACACACACACACACTTATATACTGTATGGGACAGAACAGTGACCATTTTGAAGAACAACAACAAAAACACACACACACACACACACACACACAACAACACTGTCACATTTCTTCACTGTCTGCCACCGTCAGGGTTGAGTAATTCCCAGATGTGTACGACTTTCTTTTCTTCTGCTTTATTTATTTTGTAATCTCACACATCACAAAAAATAATAATGCATAAAAATCAATGTTGTTGCTAATCATTGGCATATCCCAGACTGTAATAATCCAAAAACAATTCCCCTTAGCATTTAATATATGGAAAATAATGAATTTTCTGTGGGTTTTTTCCACCCATAAAAAAACAACAGTGGCATTATGTAAACAAACTGGGATTTAAAGGGTTAAAATCCTGAAAATGAATGAATGTTTGTTAGTTATGACAGGACTGATGTTGGTTATAAAAATAAACTAATTGAAAGTGGACAATAATATTAATATATAATAATATTATGGCTTTATTGGCACAGATATTTTTGTCCTCTAAGGACATAGATTCTTTGTTTTATTGACGCACAAGGGTTAAAGTGAAAAGCAGACTTATATAGTTCCAGAAGGTTAGTATATCACATTTATATCATTTAATAATATAAACGGTAGTGAACCGTAAAATATACAGGCATCAAAATTACATCATTTAAAGCCTGAAAAATGGACACCGTATTTTTTATTGTAAATTTCTGGCAACCACACAAATTGCCAGGATTTTACTAGATTTAACAGTCATTTCTAACAATAAAATACTGTTTTCAATATTTTACTGTAAAATAAATGCAGGCTAGGTCATTATCTGCCACAACACAACAAATTACAGTGAAAAAAGTTGAATATTACACTGCATTATGAGAAAATGGTGTTTCATAGGAAGTCACCATTATGGTTTTTAGTGTTCCCTTTGGATGGGACCTTATCGTATTTATTTCTAATTAAATTTCTCCCAGTTGGTGCAGTTGTGATTGAGAACACTATACATTGTCCTGTAATGTGTGGAGAGAATAGCTAATTTAGTGGGTGACTTAATGTCGGCCCATGAAGTGTAATCTCCACTATATGATGCATTTGAATCCAAACGAACAATAAGGAAGAGATGTTTGCAATGCTAGGCTATAATATGGCTGGTTTGATCACTCAGTAACCTTTTATCACGAGCTGTCATCAGGCATGCAAGATATCAACACTCGGCATACAAAACTCATCGCTGGTGACAAACACTGTAGATCTTTTTTAATTTATGGGTAACAAGTTGCCATGAATTTACTGTAAACTCACACTAAATGTTTTACAGTGCACAGATGTCGGTACAGACCTTGGTAAAAGTTATCTGAGAGCTCAAATCAAACTTTTGCATGGTGCTCCTTTCCTTTTTTCACTCAAAAATTGTGCAAAATTTAAATAATACACTAATATTGCAAAGAACGCTTCCTCTTTAACTTCATGCCTTTTGGAGATCAGTTCATCTTCTAGGGGTGCACAAACTTTTGCATACCACTGTATGTGCAACTGGGACGTGACAAACACAAAACTAAGTCTACAAATCTATTAAATACATTTTATTACATTAGCCACATTTGTATAATCACTTTTATAGACAGATGACTGTAAACCAGACAGCAAAGAACCAAATGTGTGTCTGTAGACCAACAAGACTCAATGAATTATACAGAAGGCTTTTTGCAAATGAGCCATTGTTTCTTGTGAATAAAGCGGTGCATTTTTCATACATTTTGATGCGTTTACATGGCAAGAATCTTTCCAAACACAACATATTATAGTTTGATGTCTAAACTAAAGGATACTTTACTTCTTGACCAAGTAGTCTGGGGAAAAGCATTTTGACAAAAATTGGTTGGCAAATATTTAAAGCCCTGTGAAAATATTAGCAACCAGGGCAAAGACATTCCCATGAACACAAAGATTTAATTTTGCAATCCATAAACCATCATTCAACCAATCTAGAGCAAGATTTCTTGAACTTTAGTCTGGCATGGCTTTGAAAGTCACAGTCTCAAAAGATTTTCTCTTCCCATCCCTTCACTCCTCTCCAATCCTTTCTCAGCCCCAGTTGTGTTTGTCTTCCTCTGCTGGGGTGAGGATATCTGTGACCAGACCTGTGCCGATGGTTTTATTGCCATCTCTGAGTGTGAACCGTTGACCTTTGTCAAGAACCATGGGCTGTCTGAGGGTCAGTGTTAAAGATGTGTCCTCTCCCGGCATTACCATCTCCTACAATTCGATGGAAGACACGTAAATTCAGGGCAAAGGTTAATCTTATAAAACATGTTCAGGTCATATTTCACAGCAAAAATAAAACACTAAATAAATAAACTGTATTTGCATAAAGAAAATAAACAGTAATTTTAGGGGTCTTAAGATAAACTTGCAATTACAAGAAATAAAGTCGCAATTGTGACAATATCTCATAAATGTGAGAAATAGTTGTAAATTGTGAGAAATTAAACAGCACCTATTATGGTTTTTAAACATGTCTTTTGTCATTTTGTTGTAAAGGTCTCACAATAGATTTACATGCATCCAAGGTAAAAACACTTTAATTTGCTCATAATTTTAAAATGCTGCATTACCTTTATTCCCCAGTGTCAAAAACGACTCGTTCAATGATCCGTTCTAAAGCATTCCTTCTAAACTCCTCCTTTCAGAGAGCTACTCTTCTCTGATTGGTCCGTTCTAAAGGATTCATTCTAAGCTCCTCCTTTCAGAGAGCTACTCTTCTCTGATTGGTCCGTTCTAAAGGATTCATTCTAAGCTCCTCCTTTCAGAGAGCTACTCTGCTCTGATTGGTCCGTTCTAAAGCATTCATTCTAAACTCCTTTCAGAGAGCTACTCTTCTCCGATTGGTCCGTTCTAAAGCATTCAATCAGAGAAGAGTAGCTCTCTGAAAGGAGGAGTTTAGAATGAATGCTTTAGAACGGACCATTCTAAGCTCCTCCTTTCAGAGAGCTACTCTGCTCTGATTGGTCCGTTCTAAAGCATTCATTCTAAACTCCTTTCAGAGAGCTACTCTTCTCCGATTGGTCCGTTCTAAAGCATTCAATCAGAGAAGAGTAGCTCTCTGAAGGAGAGTTAGAATGAATGCTTTAAAGCATCCATTCTAAACTCCTCCTTTCAGAGAGCTACTCTTCTCTGATTGGTCCGTTCTAAAGCATTCATTCTAAACTCCTCCTTTCAGAGAGCTACTCTTCTCTGATTGGTCCGTTCTAAAGCATTCATTCTAAACTCCTCCTTTCAGAGAGCTACTCTGCTCTGATTGGTCAGATGTCCCAGTCTGTTGTGATTGGTCTACCACTTAGTGCATGTTTGAGGGCGGGTCAAAGCTGTTCGCGAGCAGCCAATGAAGACCAGATGCAGGTTTTTTTGTGACCAAATTAGGGTAGTACAGCAAGTCAGTCTGGAATAACTAACGCCTCGTTTCAGGAGTTCAGAATCTGTTCTTTTGGGAGTCAATAACTCCATTTGTCATGCACTTTAATTTTTGAAACTTTGCAGATTTTTTTTACATTCACAAACAGCTATATAACACACTACGTGAAAGGTAATATTTGAAAAACCACAATAGGTGCTCTTTAAGTCGCAATTGAGAGATATCAAATGTAAGGCTATGTACCAAGTGAAATGTAACCCAGCACATGTCCAAATGAATCAACAAGACTTCCGGGATAAACAACGCTCAAAATCTCTCACAAGTAAGGCCTACAAGCATGAAAACAAATAATGTAACTAGGCATGTTTGATATAATTTAAGAGATCTCTGTGCGACTGGTATAATGGTCTCTTTCCCATGTTGATAAAACTAATGGTAACAAAGTTATAAAGTCTTGGCCAAATACTGTATAATTCTGGAGGTCTATCCCCCTCCTTGCCTGTATGTTAATAAGGTATGACCCCAGGAAGCCAAGAACCCATTCACCCCTAAATTATCATTGTTCAAAGGATAAAACCATTCGTTACACAATGTCTATTCTGTCTGGATAATTAAGGAAAGCTGGCCCAGAGCTCGGGGAATCTGATGTGTGTAGTTTTAATGTAGGGAATCTGTAAGCCAGATCTCCCATGCTATACCACTGCATGTAGTTTTGTCAGGTATGTCTCTCGATTCTTATTTTTATGTTTGTTTATTCTGATCATTTGTGAAATTGGCTTTGATTTGATTTTCTGTAACTTATGTTTTAAATCCCGCCTGGCAAATAAATTGTTACTTTATTTATTCAATCTGTATTGCTCCTAAATCATTTAACACCAGTAGATTTGATGGGCGCCTTTTGTTACATACAACTTGCTAAGAGAGTGATAAGCAGTGACTGGTAGTCTTACGTTATGTTGATTAAAACATGATTAAATAAAACTATCATCTGGTTATGAGCAAGCATTAGGCGGCCGAATCAGATGATATTAGTAAACCCTGCAACCGCTGACTATGAACAGAACTAGCGATTTTGTGTCCGTGAGGCCTATGTAATTAATCGGCCGGCATATTACTCCAAGTGACAATCGGGACCCAAATGAAAGGATAATGAAAACTAGGACAATTCAGAATAATCAATAACTTAAAAAGATTACACTAAAAGAATGACCAGAAATTAAATAGAGCTGTAATCTAAATTAGAGGTCACTTTAAATTTGAGTCAGCTAAACTTAATAAGAGAATCAATTGTTTAGTGTATCCATCCACCCATCTTCAACCGCTTATCCGAAGTCGGGTCGCGGGGGCAGCTGTTCCAGCAGGGGGCCTCAAACTTCCCTATCCTGAGCCACATTAACCAGCTCTGGACTGGGGGACCCCGAGGCGTTCCCAGGCCAGTGTGGAGATGTAATCTCTCCACCTAATCCTGGGTCTTCCCCGAGGCCTCCTCCCAGCTGGACGTGCCTGAAACACCTCCCTAGGGAGGCGGCCAGGGGGCATCCTTACCAGATGCCCAAACCACCTCAACTGACTCCTTTCGACTCAAAGGAGCAGCGGCTCTACTCCGAGCTCCTCACGGATGACTGAGCTCCTCACCCTATCTCTAAGGGAGACGCCCGCCACCCTTCTGAGGAAGCCCATTTCGGCCGCTTGTACTCGCGACCTAGTTCTTTCGGTCATGACCCAACCTTCATGACCATAGGTGAGGGTAGGAACAAAAATTGACCGGTAGATCGAGAGCTTTGCCTTCCGGCTCAGCTCTCTTTTCTTGACAACGGTGCAATAGAGCGAGTGCAATACCGCCCCCGCTGCCCCGATTCTCCGGCCAACCTCCCGCTCAATTGTCCCCTCACTCGTGAACAAGATCCTGAGGTACTTGAACTCCTTCACTTGGGGCAATACCTCATTCCCTACCTGGAGTACGCACTCCATCGGTTTCCTGCTGAGAACCATGGCCTCAGATTTAGAGGTGCTAATCCTCATCCCAGCCGCTTCACACTCGACTGCCAAGCGATCCAGTGTAAATTGTGTGTTTGGTGTAAATTAACAATAATCATTTTACTTCAGCGTTCAGAAATGACAATGCAGAGACCTTCAAAGATCAATCTATTGAAGTTCCACTCCGAATTGCTAAAAAGTAACATCTAGATACATTACAGTAACTAGAGTTTGGGAGGGAAATGTGCTTCGTCACAATACAAAAAAAAGTGTTCATTTCTTTATGCAAAATGTGTACATTTTTCCCTTTGACTTTGTTATGAGAAGTGATCCAGACATATTTCTGTGAGACCCACAAATAATTCAAAACTTACCTTGCCTGTTGGCAGCTGTACTCGACAGGCCATGTCCCAGGTGAGAGAGAACATGACAGGCATGAAGTTTGTGACAAATGGCTTGTGTCTGCCACCCTCCTCTTTACTCAGAACATAGACCTGATGACACCCAAACAGGAAGAGTTTAACAAAATAAAATGGTTTTGAAGCATCGATGCAGATGCGTTAAACCTAAACTGATGAGATATAGACACTAACCTGAGCTTTGACCTTCTGGTGTGGCTGTATAGATGCTGGTTTGCTCATCACCATTCCTCGCCTGACATCTTCTCTCTTCAGCCCACGGACCAGAGCACCCAGATTATCGCCCGCCTCTGCCCGATCCAGAGACTGATGGAACATCTCGATACCTGGGAGAGAGAGAACATCTTAATCCATTGACAAAAGCTGCTGGAACTGATTTCGGAACTGACAAGAGGGTTAGCATCAATACACTTTGTCCTATCACTAGTTTATGAGTCGAGCAGAAAATGACATTTTCTTACCAGTGACAACAGACTTAAAGGAACGACTGTGTCCGACAAATTCACACTCATCTCCTTTCTTGATCACCCCTCGCTCTAGTGTGCCAGTGACCACAGTACCACGACCTGCACGCAAAAGTCACACGGAGCGTTACACACACACACACGCTTCTGGGAATTCAGAATCACTTCGCACACAAAGGATGAGTAATGAATGAAAACAATATTTATTTTATGGATATACCGAGCAGATGCTTTTATTCAAAGCTACTTATGTTTGCAAAAAGATCCATTTTTATTAGACTTCAAAACTGATTCTGGACTGACTTTGTTACAAAAAATACACTCAAATGACTACATAAAAGCCAAAAACGCTATAAGCAGAAGCATGATATCGAATTTCAAGAGTAAACCAGAATAGTACAGAAGCTTGAGCAGAAGTATGCATCTGAAAAATGAAAAGCGAGCATTGTTTTAGTTAACAGGAAGTGGCTTATACAACACAACACAGACAGGAGAGCAAATACCTGGAATAGAATAGACTCCCTCTATGGGCAGCAGGAATGGTTTCTCCAGCTCTCTCTTTGGCAGAGGAATATTGGTATCTACCACATCCAAAAGCTTCATAACAGCGTCAACGCCCAGTTCTGGCTGCCTGTTCTAAACACACACAATCCGAACAGAAGTACTGAATACTATCGACTCAACGGTTTAAAACTAGGGCTGTCAATTAATACATGACACGGCGAATCATTTGTATGCATGTCTTCTTACATTGCATCTGTGCTACTTGGCTCTAAAGGTGCGTTCACATACAACGCGAAGCGGGCACATCGCTTGGAGGAAAGTGACCGAGGAAGTTTGACTACCTGGTACGTTCTGAAAACATGCGCGTCTACTTGATTCCAGCTATTGGTTGCACTTTACTAGTAGGAGGAATACTTGCGGGTTCGCGTTTCTACGCGTCGTAAGTTAACGCACCATAAGTCCTCGTGGTGGTGTAGTGACTCGCCTCAATCCGGGTGGCGGAGGACGAATCTCAGTTGCCTCCGCATCTGAGACCATCAATCCGCGCATCTTATCACGCGGCTTGTTGAGCGCGTTACCGCGGAGACTTTGCGGGTGTGGAAGCTTCACGCTATTCTCCGCGGCATCCACACACAACTCACCACGTGCCCCACCGAGAGCGAGAACCGCATTATAGCAACCACTAAGAGGATACCCCAACGTGACACTACCCAACCTAGCAACCGGGCCAATTGGTTGCTTAGGATGCCTGACTGGAGTCACTCAGCACGCCCTGAAATCGAACCTACGACTCCAGGCGTCGGTGCTATTTTAATTGTCGATTTCTGTACATGGCATCAGACAGACGCTTTTGAAGCTCACTGGTTTTCAGAGTCAAGTTGAAAGGATAGTTTGGATAGCATAAAAGTAATCAATAAGACTCCAGTGGTTAAATATATTTCTTCAGAAGCGATATTATAGGCGCAAGTGAGAAACGGATCAATATTGAAGTCCTTTTTACCTATAAATCTACACTTTCACTTTCTAAAAGTGAAGATTTATAGTAAAAAAGGACTTCAATATTGATCCGTTTCTCACCCAAAGCGATCGCATCACTTCTGAAGACATGGATTAAACCACTGGAGTTTTATGGATTACTTTTATGCTGCCTTTATGTGCTTTTTGGAGCTTCAAAGTTCTGGTCACCATTCACTTGCATTGTATGGACCAACAGAGCTGAAACATTCCTCGAAAAAACTATCTTTGTGTTTACACAGAAGAAGGAAGGTCATACACATCTGGGATGGCATGAAAGTTAGTAAATGACAGAATTTTAATTCTGCACTCTTTTCTTTATTTTCCCACCAGTCAGGGGACACAAACATTTTGGCCTCACGGCCTTCCTCATTGTGTGTATTTACACAAAACAAATATTCAATGCATCTTCTGTTCATTTCTTTGAGGATCAAACTTTTAAAGGGACAGTACACCTCAAAATGAAAATGTATCCCTCCACAAAAGAAAGGAAGTCATTTGGGTTTGGAACGACATGAGGTTGAGTAAATGACAGAATACATTTTTTGGGGGTGAACTGTCCAGTCAATCTTTTCCTCCATTCGTTTCCATTCCACTATCCTTACCTCCAGGGCACAGAGCGCCGATCCAATAACAACGGGTGTGTTTTCCCCATCGTAGCCAAACTCGGTGAGCAGCTCTCTGATCTCCAGCTCCACCAAGTCCAGCATCTCTTTATCCTCCACGGCGTCAGCTTTATTCACAAACACCACCACGTTCTCCACGCCGATCTGCCTCGCCAGTAGGAGGTGCTCACGAGTCTGAGGCATCTGACCATCTGTTGCTGCCACCACCAGAATGCAGCCGTCCAGCTGAGCTGTTCCTGTGATCATGTTCTACAGACATGGATATATTTCACATGCATCACATGCATTTATAATAATGCTTATTAGTCCATTACTAAGCATTACCTTGACATAGTCAGCATGTCCAGGGCAGTCTGTATGTGCGTAATGCCTGTTAGCGGTGGTGTATTCCACATGCGAGGCATTAATGGTGATTCCTCTGGCCTTCTCCTCCGGAGCGTTATCAATATCTTCATACTTCTTATAACGTGCACCACCAGCCTCGGCAAGAACTGACACAAACATGCACACAAATTTAGGTGAAAACAACTACTTTTTAACCCTCCTATTGTCTTAAGAAACTGCACCCTACTTTTGTCCTTCGGGTCATTTTCGAACATAAATGACCCAAGACAATAGAAGGGTTAAACAGGTCACTGTTAGAGTAAATTAAACCATCTGTATCCCATACATGGGATAATGTATTCGAACTTAAAGGTAAGTTTTAGTCTTTAAATTACCTTTGGTGATGGCAGCAGTAAGTGTGGTCTTGCCGTGGTCTACATGACCAATAGTCCCGATGTTTACATGAGGTTTATCACGAGAAAACACCCTTTTGGCCTCTGCTGCAAAATTCCTCCGACTCAGAGGAACTGCACACTGAGAGATGGAAAGAAAAATGCTTAAAACTCACTTTTTTAACTCCAAAAAGCTTTCATATACAAAAAAAACAAGGCATTGAGAAATTTATTAACTACATAAATCTCAAAGATTTATATGCATCTTAAGTATTAGTGGGAACACCCCCAAAACCAACATAATAATTTTGGAAAACAGGGTGTCGTGATAAATTTAGCTTTATAAATTACGAATTTCATGAATGAAAATAGAGTTTGTTTTGTATTTATTAACTTTATTCCCCCATGATAATCCTGCTAATTTAGGCACTTCAATGAAATCTTATATTCCTCTCAATAACATCATTAATGAAGTACTTTATGTGCACTTTAAAACACTCACCAGTTTAAAGGAGCTGTGCAGTAAACTCGGGGAGGTCAACTGCAGAGCTGAATAAATAAATAAATAAATAAATAAATAATCTACATAACATAAATAAAATGACAATGGTTTATGGTTCAGACAAATTTTAATCATTATTAAAAATCCATAAGCACAAAAATACGTGTAATTAAAATAAAATACGTGTAATTAAATGGCAAAAAACAATATTGGAAAAAAATAAAAATAAAATCGAATTTAATGCATCAATATAACTGCACTGCTCTCATAGTTAGCCCGAATCTGACCTAATCTAGACAGCAGACACCCCGTTATTTAGAACACACTGCACTCTCCTTGTGTCTTGATGCAGAACAGCTCTTTCATTAATTTATGCACAGTCTTATAAATTGCTGTCAATATCGGTTATAAATGCCGCACAGGTTGAAGAACTTGACCTTGTGTTATGCATCAAAAATGCCATTTCCCCTAACTACCATTTCCACACTTTCATCCATACATGCACGCATATATTATTTATACCCCACACCAATCAATCGTAGCACGAACACGAAGTCAATAACACGGGCAAACAACATCAAAAACGCTTCTTGTAACTTACCGGACAGGCACGCGCGGACACTCACGAGCGCAGCCATTTTGCGGGCGAATCCAAACGCGCATGTGCGTGATAATCAGAGTCTGACGACATCATCATTGGACGTGTATTTTTATTTTCACGTAAACATACTACAAAATTTGATCGTTAAAAAGTAGATTTTGTTTTTACATTCTCTTACCAAAATTTGACCAGTGTTGGGAGTAATGCATTATTAAGTAATGAATTACTGTAATTCATTGTAGTTCATTAAAAAAGTAAAGTAAGGGATTACTCTTAATTTTACAGTAATTTAATTACAGTTACTTCTGATGTAATTGTATTAAAAGACTATAGAACAATTCTATATAATACAATAATACATTTAAAATCTACATTTTATGCCTAATGTTAAAATAGATGTTTTCTAATGTAACGCTGCCCCCTTAAGTTCTTTGGCCAGATCATGAATAATTATTTTTGATTTTATATGATTTATTTGAAAGAATTAAAAGAACAGTTTCATGTCTTTATGTTAATTAAATAAATAATAATTTAATTTTCATCGTCCCTTAAACACGTGATAAGAAAAAAATATTAAAACACGTGATAAGAAGTAATTATTAAATATATATAAAAAAATTTTTAAGAAATTAAATAATTAGAAGACCTTTTTATGCAGTAGTCGTGCTTCTGAATTAATATTATAATGTCTTGTGTGTGTGAGTATGACGACTTCGGTATATCGGCAAGTCATTAAGGTAAAGGGTAATGACGTCATTGCTCTTCGACTTTTGTTTTGGTCACGCCGCTTTGCTGCAGGATCTGGAAGCTTCTGGTGTGTTTATAATAGTATAGCGGAACTCACACACATCACTACTACAGAAGCACGTCAAACACATCACATCTACAAAACCTCGATTCATATCATTTTCACGAGGTAAGACGGGTTTGTTGTACCCGTATTTACATATTTTAGCAGGACTAGAATGTGATTACATTTCATTCTACTCTACTTTTGGCTGTTAGTTTATAAGTCTCATGTTATATCTATATTAGAGGTGGTCCTATATATCGGAGATATCAGTGCCGATAGCCAAAATTTCCAAAAAGCAATTATCAGCAGCGTTGGGTACTAACATTACTAATGCATTACTAAGTAATGAGTTACTGTAATTAAATTACTTTTTATTGAAAAAGTAAAGCAAGGGATTACTCTTAATTTTTCAGTAATTTAATTAGTTACTTTTGATATAATTGTGTTAAATACTTTATAGACTATAGAACAATTTTATTAGAACAATAGTGAATTTAAAATCGAAATTTAACATCTAATGTTAAAATATATGTTTTTTAATTTAACGCTGGCCCCTTAAATTCTTTGGCCAGCTCATGAATAATTTATTTGTTTTTATATAATTTATTTGAAAGAATTAAAAGAACAGTTTCACGTCTATCCTTGTATTGTTCATCTGGTCGAGGTTGATGAGGGTTTTAGAAAGTAATTACTAATAAGTAATGCAATTACTTTTCAAACAGAGTATTTAGTTGAGTAATTACACTGTAGAAGATGTAATTAGTAGTTAGTAATTTATAAAATTTTTAGAGTAACTTACCCAACACTGGCTATTGGTTAAATTGGCTATTGGAGTTTTTTTTTTATTCCCTATTTTTTAATAAACCTCATCCTGTAAAATTAATATATATAAATCTTTATATGAAATCTTTATTCATTCTATAAATCGATTTTATAAACCATCGGCCGATTAATCGGTTATGGCCTTTTCCACTACTGTAATTTTCAGTATCGGCAAAACCCACTATCGGTTGACCTCTTTTCTGTATGTATAAGTAAACATTGTGGATAATTGGTGTAGCCGAAAATAAGTGTTGTTACTGTTTTTATAACTAGACTGGAGCATGTAGAGCTTTAAAGGTGCACTCAGTACATGTTTCCTCATTAGAAAAAAGTTTAACTCCTAAAGACATGAATTGTAATTTTGCAATATATGTAGCAAATCACGAGCACTCACATTCAAATGAAGACTCCAGTTGTATCAGTAACCTTATGAACGCTGTTTTATTCGACATGGAGAGGGTCCTCACATGGGGGCGGCCATGTTGGAATTGCATGACCACTGGCATTCAAATGAAGACTCCAGTCGTATCAGTAACCGTATAAAAGTGGGTTCATTCTACATGGAGTGGGTCCCCTAATGGGGGCGGCCATCTTGAGATCACATGACCAGCCAAATACTACTCGCTTAATCTCAGTAACCGTCCTGTTATTTGACACTTTCACTCACTGGTTAAAGTCATTATGGCTGACTGTGAATCCTAAATGTCTACAGTAGCATCTAAAACTAAAAACTACTGATTTTGAATGATGCTGCATCCAAGCCACTAGGTGTCAGTGTAAGTCCAAGATGACACAAAGACAAAAGTTACTGAGTGCACCTTTAACAAGAGAACAAACACATTTGATTAAACAGTAAACATTAGGATTGGTTTAAATATCATCCATTCTTCCATTGTTATTCAAATGTTTTTATTTAATGTCTGGATTAAATGTGCATACTTAAAAAGCATGTTTTATTGACATGTATGTGTAGTACGTGTTATATGATGTCTCCGTCTCTCTCTAGATGGCAGAAGGCAGGGGTAACCGGCATCACCCCAATAATTTACAGGGTGTGCTTCAGATGGCTGTGGAGGCTGGTTCTGGTTCTGAGGGTCCAGTTCCATCAGAGCCCATGACACAGGAGGTGAGAGGAGACCCCATGATGTCCATATAAACACCGTAGCTGTGCAAGTTCTATAATATCGCTGTTTATCATTTAGTCTGCGTTTGAGACGTCTGTCTAAACTCTCCTGTCTGTCTTTGCCTCTCTTTTTTCTGTAGAGAATGGAGTTCTTGAGAGGAGCTCTGGCAGAAGTGTGTAAAGGACAGATGGATGAGGTAGAACAGATGAAACGTTGTTTGCAAGTGCTTAACAGAGATGAATGCAGAGAGAGAGGGAGTGAGGAAGAGGAAGATGAGGAGGATGAAAGAGAGGAGGCTCTGGAAATGCTCTCGGAACTCTGTGAGAACCTGGACAATGCAAGAGGTGTGTGTGTGTGTGTGTGTGTGTGTGTGTGTGTGTATGTGTGTGTGGCTATGCTCTACAAGTGCTTTTGACCCTGCTAAGCTACACAAACTATTAGCGCAGTGTTTGATTGACAGGTGAATAGGCGGTCCTTTGCAAGACGCATCAGGACAGATTCACATTTCCATTACAAATGTGATTGCGATGAGGAGGAGGGTGATCCGCTGATTCGGTGCCAGGCCACGTCCTCCGCCTCATCATGGTGATTTGGTCACATGATGCTCTTTACACCTTTATTTAGCACTGCCCAAGAAGGCTGTCAAATTAAATGTGAAATTAGACAATTCGTTGAATTTACACACAAAAAAACTTACTTTCGAATGCTTAAAGGAGCATTCAAGTTTAGGATGTGTGCCAAGCACTAATAACATTCTTGGGCTAAAACAGACGCAGTGCAACAAATAAGACTCTTATGATCAGTTTTACAGCAACAACAGAACACTTATGAGACATTATTCTTCTCACTGTAGCTGCTCCAGCACAGACTGTGTGTCGATCACTCAAGGGAGGATCTCTATGATAATAGGGTGGAGTCCGTCACCAGTCGTGGGCGTGGCCTGCTCTAACGTGACGTCACCAGAGGCGTTTCCAGCATTGAAGGACATCCGGGGCTTAGCCCAGACAATTTTATTTTCACACTAGCAACCACTTCCCTGTAGTCCAAAGCTGGTGAGAGGGTATTCTTTGAGTTTTGCTCTGGCTGGGCCTGTTTCTACAGTTCCTAAATCTTCCACTCTAGTACTATCCTCGACTAACATCCTCTCTCCTCCCTGAATCATCTGTGATGCAAAAGAAATTTTTTTTTAATATAAATAATTTATATTTTTTGACATAAATAGTCAAAATGATGTATAAGATCGTAAGTTAAAGCAATACATGAATGACTTTAGTCTAAGTTCATTGACACACCATGGCATCGAACTGTATATAATTCTCATCATCTCTATGAGAATAATTCATCTGTCAAAATCCTTTCATTAGGATCATTGAGATAAACAATGTTTCACTTTTAACTTTCTCTAAAGTAAAGTGACTTATTAATTGTTAGCAGTTTCCATGCCTGATTCTGGCACAGCTGCTGCTGCTGCTCCTCAGTCTGTTGCTCATCTTTGCTACACTCTACAAAACCATTTAATCAAATCAAAGTGTATATTTCCTACAAACTAATATCACAAAACAAGTCACACATACATTTTATGTTAATGCTTATTGGTTATCCTTAGCGAAAACAACACCTGATAAACAAGAAAAGTACGCTCCGAACGGGGCTCCGGCGTGAGAGGCGACTACGTTAACTCGGAGCTACCAAGCTGCCTCAATCTAAACGAGGAGGTTAGAGGCTACAACTCTTGAGGTTTAGCCTACTGTGGGTGAAAGCCAGCTAGATGATGATCTTAAGACTTCAAGGACAAAAACAAATGTGAATTCTTACCCACTGACTTATTTCGGAAAAATCCCCAAAGCCTCATTTGCTTAATTTTTGCTGTCTTTCCTGCTAACTGCCGTTAACTCGCCACTAAGTAACGTTAGTTGATGTCAACGACTGTGCTAGCTCCTCCCCTACCTGCTGCATATTCAACAGAGAGGAAGAAACGGAGTCGCCCATAGGCTACCGACAGCAAAGGAACTTATTCTATAAGCTAGATTATTTTTAAGACCTATGTCTATATTTACAGGCTGTATGCAGTATGTGCAAAGCCAAAGCTCAATGAAATAAGGCAACTTATGATTTCGGGGGTTTACATAGGCTTTTGTCCGGTTTCATATTTGTCAGTCAACATTTCAAAATACATTCGGGGCTGAAGCCCCGGCAAAATCGGCTGACGCCGCGTCTGGACGTCACTTAATTCTAAATGGACTATCTGGCAATTAAATATTTCATAAATAATAAAACAATAAAAAGATCACTTTTAAACACGCTTACAGTATTGTTTATTTGTCTCTCATATCTGTAAAATCCATTTGTAAAATGCAAGAATTTTTTTTTATAAAATTGTCCGGTAAGAGATCTGACTGGCTGGTAAATGTTTTTCATGTACCAGTCTTTTGGTGGGCTAAAACGGTAATTTCAGACCCTGGACACGACGCAACGGTCAAAAACATCCATCTCTAGTGCATGCCTACTTAAAAAGAAATAAGAAGGTCGTGTTCAGAGTGAACAACCCCCTGTGGTGAAGGTCTTTGGTGGTTGTGTCTTCACTATCAGTATCTCGCTGCATGAGCATTAGTATAATGGGCAGTGGAAAAGTGCCGTTACTCACCCTCATGCCATCCTAGATGTGTTACTTTCTTTCATCTGCTGAACACAAATGAAGGTTTTAAGAAGCAATCTTCAGCTCTGTAGGTCCATACAATGCAAGTGAACGGTGACCTAAACTTTGAAGCTCCAAAAAGTCATCATAAAAGTAATCCATATGACTCCAGTGGTTTAATCCATGTCTTCAGAAGCGATATGATAGGTATGGGTGAGAAACAGATTGATATTTAAGTCCTTTTTTGCTCTAAATCTCCATTTTCACTTTCACATTCTTCTTTTGTTTTTGGCGATTCACGTTCTTTGTGCATATCGCCACCTACTGGGCAAGGAGAAGAATTTATAGTAAAAAGAAACACACCTGAAATTATGTCTTTAAATTTCTAATTTGTGGTTATAAATCAGTGAAACATTCAGTTTTTTGGCAGCCCTACTGCCCACTTGTGATCAGATTACTGAGATGGGTGTAAACCAGATGTAAACAGGGTTTTGAGTGTGTTTTTATGTGTTTTGCAGATCTGATGAAGCTGGGCGGTCTAGACTTGTGTTTGTCGAGCTGTCTCTGTCACACTGAAGCAGGTATTCGCTGGAGAGCTGCTCATCTCATTGCCAGCTGTGCTCAGAATATGCCTGAGGTGCAATGCTACGTGCTGAAACAGGGGGCGCTACTGACACTCCTTCAACTCGCAGATCACGACGCAAACAGCACCGTTCGAATCAAAGCACTCTACGCTGTGTCTTGTACGTATGATGTAGTCCATTAGGTCGTGTGTAAATGTGACGAAGGGAAGATTTTCAGTGAATAATGGCTTGAATTTCTGTCTCTCACACAACACTAAGACATATGACTTCAAAAGGCTTGAAGATGTCGTGTATGTGTCACATGGACGTTTTACATGCACTTTTTTGGGTGTTTTTTGGTATTTTTGGATTTCAACAGTTGTATGGAAAAGAGCAGTGTGAATATGTTGCTAAATATCTCCTTTTGTGTTCCATGGAGGAAGGAAAGACGTACAGGTTTGAATAGAATAGAAGTCTTTATTTTGGTCACAAATTATAATTTTTTTTGCATATATACAGTGAAATTCTTTTTTTAACATATCCCAAATAATCCGGGGTCAGAGTGCAGGGTCAGCTCATACGGTGCCCCTGGAACAGATAGGGTCAAGGGCCTTGCTCAAGGGCCCAACAGTGACAGTGCTGGGGCTTGAACCCCGACCTTCTTGTCAGTAACCCAGAGTCTTAACCGCTGAGCCACCCTGTTCTGAGCGACATCAGGGTGAGTAAATGATGACAGAACTGATGATAACTCATGTCATTCTCAGGTTTAGTGCGGGAACAGGAAGCAGGTCTACAGGACTTCCTGTCACACGATGGCTTTTCAGTGCTGATGAGGGGGATGCAGTCAGACAGTGAGAAACTGAGAACTAAATCAGCTTTCCTTCTGCTCAGCCTGTTGACTAGTCACCCAGAACACAAAGGTACTGCTGACTCTGGAAGCATTCTGTAGGACCATCATGAGTCTCTTAATGTCTCTCTCTCTCCTTATTGTCTCTCTCTCTCTCTCTCTCTCTCTCTCTCTCTCTCTCTCTCCTTAATGTCTCTCTCTCTCCTTAATGTCTCTCTCTCTCTCTCTCTCTCTCTCTCTCTCTCTCTCTTAATGTCTCTCTCTCTCTCTCTCTCTCTCTCTCTCTCTCTCTCTCTCTCTCCTTAATGTCTCTCTCTCTCTCTCTCCTTAATGTCTCTCTCTCTCCTTAATGTCTGTGTCTCTCTCTCTCTCCTTAATGTCTGTCTCTCTCTCTCTCTCTCCTTAATGTCTATCAATTCAATTCAATTCAAAATGTTTATTGGCATGACTGTACATATTACAATATTGCCAAAGCTTGGAACACATAAAATAATTATAAAGACATCAAAATAATAAAGTATATAACTTAAATTTAAATGTACAAATTAAATTCATTGTACAAATTAACAGTGTAACAGATTACAATATCTGTGAACATTCGATACCACAGTGTTTTAACACATATATACATACACACACGTACATTACTGAGGGTCACTGTGGTGGACAGTAGGGAAACACACTGAGGTCACATACACACACACACACACACACACACACATACATTCACCTATCATTCATCTATCTCTCTCTCTCTCACTCTCGCTCTCTCTCTCCTTAATGTCTCTCTATCTCTCTCTCTCCTTATTGTCTCTCTCTCAATTTATCGTCTCTCTCTCTCTCTCTCTCTCTCTCCTTAATGTCTCTGTCTCTTTCTGACAGATACAGTGTTGTCTATGGGGATGGTTCAGCAGCTGGTGTCAGTTCTTCGGTCCCCTCATTCCTCTATACATGAGCATGTTCTTGGCGCCCTCTGCTGGTTAGTAAAATCGTTGCTTATGTTCTCCACATAGAATTATATTTACATACATAGAATTAATTTGGTGAGATGCATTGTGTAATCCCACTTTGGCTTCTCTTGTAACTCTTTCGTTTGTTCGTCTTGCGGGAAATAGACCAAATATCTGGCTGAAATGTTTTTTAAGACCTGGTTTCTGACATGTTTTGTAGTCTGGTTGAGGATCCCCGTGGCATGAGTGATTGCAGGGATCCAACACTGGCCTTAGAGGAGCTGCTCAACCAGAGAGTACAGGGTCTAAGGGGACGAGAGGAGAGCCTGGTACATTCATTTACTCATTTCTTAACCATTGATTTCCGTTTGCATGTTATTCCAGAGGGGGAAAAAAGTTTGTCCAAGGAATATTGCTCCGCTCTCAACAACTTTTCTTTTCCACTGACATCACCTAGTATGTACTGTAGATGTGAGCTGCATTGTTAACTTCTAGTCAAAGCTATTTTGGCATTGTTTTAGACCACTACATTAGATCATGCAGACTTTCTAGAATTTATCTGAGAGTTAACTCAAATGAATGACAATTAAACTAAACGTAATAAAAGTTGGGTGCCAGTAGTGTTTCAGGAGGTGGAAACTCATATTAATCATCTACTTTTTACAATCCAACCATTTCGCCGATGGATAACATTAAGTCCTGTCCTGTTTTTGTTTTGTGGAGTATTTTGTGTCACTTGGAAATATGTTGCATTGCAGAAGTAAAATGCGTTGTTAAAGGGACAGTTCACCCCAAAATGAAAATCGTCTCATCATTTACTCACCCTCATGCCATCCCAGATGTGTTGGACTTTCTTTCTTCTGCTGAACACAAATTAGGATTTTAGAAGAATATTTCAGCTCTGTAGGTCCTTACAATGCAAGTGAATGGTGACCAGAAATTTGAAGCTCAAAAATGCACATAAATGCAGCATAAAAGTAATCCATACAACTCAAGTGGTTTAATCCAAATCTTCAGAAGTGATATGATAGGTATGGGTGAGAAACAGATCAATATTTAAGTCGTTTTTACTATAAATTCTCCCTGCCGAGTAGGTGGCAATATGCAGAAAGTATTAAAAAAAGAAATGTAAAAGTGAAAATGGAGATTTATAGTAATAAAGGACTTAAATATTGATCTGTTTCTCACCCACACCTATCATATCACTTCTGAAGACATGGATTAAACTACTGGAGTCATATGCATTAATTTTATGCTGCATTTATATGCTTTTTGGAGCTTCAAAGTTCTGATCACCATTTACATGCATTGCATGGACCTACAGAGTTTAAATATTCCTCTAAAAATCTTAATTTGTGTCCTGCTGAAGAAAGAAAATCGTACACATCTGAGATGGCATGAGGGTGAGTAAATGATGAAATAATCAAAATTTTTGGGTGAACTTTTCTTTTAATGGCGTTTACGTTTGACTAAGTTCTGATGGCACGGAGTTTTGTTTTGTTTTGTATTTTAGGAGGAGTTGGAATTTTGTGAACGATTACGAGCGTCTTGTTTCCAAGGGCAACACCAGGAGGACAGCGGAATGGATCGCTAAGGTCTTATTGGTCAATAATGATGCCTGCTGCGCAGTGATTGGCCAACACAAATGAGTTTGTATTCCCTATCTGCTTTAGAGAGAAATAATGTACTTGAAAAAAATGAATAAAAAAAAGCTTTTTTACTCTCAATATTCATAGTTCAGTTTTGCCAGCTATATGTGCATGTGCCTACTTGAGTGTACCATCAATGCTGATGCGTTTCAACTGTACACAAAACATTTTTTTTTTTTTTAATAATTTATGAAAATGTACATTTTGTATAATATGTCAGTTTGTTATAGTAAAATATGTTGTTTAAAATTAACTTTCTAAGTTTTTATTTTATCCCCTTTTCAGCTCAACAGCCATATAAATGCAAACACACAAATGCAAAGCCACAGTTTAGAACAACACATCAATATACAGGTTCAAGCTTCTTTTTCCCCCTGATCTAATAAAACATGATAGTATGTTTGAAGGTTTCAAAGCATGAAAACAGAATGCACTGGGGCTGTCGCTTGTCTGAAGCATCGCAATCTTTGTTTGAACAATCTCCATATTGATTCTTAAGTCCAGAGATTGATCTTTTACCCTATGTGGCAACCCTCTATAATGCAAGGAAATCCCTCGCACGTGCAACCAAACCTCACGCTATGCAACTAAAATGTCTATGATTAGCTAATGGCTAGTAAATGTTCAGATTTCATCACCAGTGATTTTAGTAGTATAGTGAAGTTATTAGCACAGAGGTCCTTTCACCTCGTGTTGAGAGTAAAAGTTTGGTTTAACTCGTCCTGTGTCCAAAAACGAGATGTCTCTTAATACACTGTTTTTTTTTACTGTCAGTTGTTGATTAAAAACAATAACAAAAAGAAAATGTAATTCTAATCACGCTTGGATGCGCTTAAGAAATGATGCACGTCCTCTCGTTATATGCGCTCACTTGCGGATGCTGCTAGTCTTAAAGAGACAGTACCGCATAAGCAAGAGTTCTACATATCAATGTAAATACTTGTACAAATTATGCAAATAAACAATACAGATGTAACAAATATATACGTATGCAACATATGCCATTTCAAGACATTAATTGATGGAAAATATTTAAAAAGCAAAAATGTGACCAGTTTGATGAAATGTATATTTTCGAATTGTAACTAGAAGGTTCCTTTAATAATTAAGAGATTGGTTTAGAGAGAAGGTATTTAACATGGAAGCAAAATGGATATTGTAACAGAAATGTATCCATATGAATCGATAGCGAATCAAGAGTTTGTGAATTGAATCAGGAAATCTGTATAAATACACATGCCTTAGCATGTAGCCACTTTTGATATATTTGACATATTTTAATTTAAAGGGACAGTTCACCCCAAAAAATAAAATTCTCATCATTTACTCACCCTCATGCCATCCCAGATGTGTGACTCTCTCTCTTCTGCTGAACACAAATGAGGATTTTAAGAGGAATATTTCTGCTCTGTAGGTCCATACAATGCAAGTGAATGGTGACCAGAACTTTGAAGCTCCAAAAAGCATATAAAAGCAGCATAAAAGTAATCCATAGGACTCTAGTGATTTAATCAATATCTTCAGAAGCGATATGATAGGTGTGGGTGAGAAACAATATTCAAGTCCTTTTTTACTATATATCTCCAAATTCACGTTTACATTCTTCTTTTTTTGTGTGGAAAATGTGCATCATTTTTGCATATCGCCACCTACTGGGCAGGGAGTAGAATTGGTAAAAAAGTTAAAAAAAAAAATATTGATCTGTTTTTGTCCCACACCTATCAATTTTATTATCCAATCAATTCGCAATTATATAAAACTTGATCCCAGGGTTTTTGATGGCACTACCTGAAGTTAACATATAATGAAAAGAGCAGAAGTCCTGGAATGGAACCTGTGGATGTGATGGGACACTTGTTTGATGATACTTTTTTGAAAGCAATCAAAAACTGTTTATTTATCAATAAGGATTTAAACTTTTACAAAAACCTCTCCAGCTTTCAATGTGGGGAACTGTATCAAAGGCTGCACTGATATGAAGACCAAAATAGAAGCATGATGCTTATCAGCGCACCGTCTCATGCCATTCACAACCAGAATTAATATCAGCGTTAGAACGAAGTAGAACTTAAGAACTGTTAATAACAACAACAACAGTAAATATATACAGGCCATTGTAGATCATTTAAACTATAATGCAACATTTGTAATATATGTAATGGCATTCTCTACTATGGATATGTAACATGGTCCAATAGTGAATTGTGAAGATTCTTGACATATTTCTTCATTTGTAATTGCTGGTTTTGGACATTTTAACCGAGACTTGTAAGTTTGGGACACATCACAAGCACCTGTTGCTTTCGTGCACTCAGTAGTTTTTCCTCTTAACTCCTAAAGACATTAATTGTAATTTTGCAATAAATGTAGGACATCATGACCCTTCACATTAAAATGAAGACTCCAGTCATATCAGAAAGCTTATATAAGCTGTTTTATTCTACACGGAGATTGGCACAAAATAAAATTAAAAGTGCCTTTTACCCGGGGGGAGGACTATAGCTCCTTTGTAACCTATAGTAATGATTTATGTGTGTGTGTTATAAGAATATCATTAACCCTTGTGCGGCAATAAAAAAAATTTACTCAGATTTCCTTCGAGGACAAAAATGTCCATGTCAAAAAACTGCCTTAATAATATTATATATTAATATTAGTTTCCACTTTCAATTAGTTAATTTCTTTAACCAACAGTCCTGATCATAACTACCAAATATTCATTCATTTTCAGGAGTTTATCCCTTTAAATGCCAGTATGTTTACATAATGCCACTGTTTTTTACACACACACACACACACACACACACACACACACACACACACACACACACAACACACTCTGACATCCATACCAACACACCCACACAATTTTAGCTGCATCATTTATTCAGCTGGCCTGCGGTGCTCTATAATACAGCAAACAGAAAATAGGACAAAAGCATGTACTTGCTCCATAGGATAAACATGAGATGAATGGCGCCATCTGGTGGAACATATTAAAAATGTTAATTTTGAAGCCAGGGCTCCAGAATGAAAGCCTAACATCATATAATTCATGATTGTATGCTTTAATGGCACTGGGATCAAATATGGCAGTTTTAATGGGTTTCAACGAGGACATTTGTGTCCTTAAGGTCCTGAGTGTGACTATTAGTGTACACAGTGTATTATAGGAACTGAGGTTGAAATGTAAAACCCCCCAAAATACACACCATTGGCAAAATGTATGGCGTTGGCATTAACACAGCCTCAATGATCGAAAAAATGAAAATGACACAAATGTACCGAAGGTCGCACAAGGGTTAATACGCTGACAAATGTACGAACCCTGTCAGCTGCGCTCAGCGGGTAAACATATAACGGCGTCATAATGCAATGATCAGCAAACCATACTGCTGTGAAAGAGTTACACCGCCGCTGGTACATAAACTCCTTCCCCCTCGCCATCAACGTCACCACCCCTCCGAAACTAACAACATGGAGTCCGGTGTTTAGTGTGCAAAGATGGTCTTTGTCAGCGTTTACTAAACACATATGTTCTCCCCGGCGCCCTTGATGGAGAGCTGCGACGCTCCGGTGCGCGTGTAACGGAACGCGAGTGTTGATGATGTGATCGGACGCGTAACATTCGAAAGACGGGCCGCTTTCAGTGAGTATTGCACAAATCCATCCTGATCAGAGCCGTCCAGTTGTCATGTTTGAGCCATGCAGATGGTCAAGTATGCATATGCAAGCAACTGTTAACTGCCCCATGTTTTCGGGAGATGGTGTCATAATTTCCCCCATCAAAAACGGCCTCCTCCTGTATTGCAGAAATAGCTAAATTAACCTAAATTGGGCTTGGTAGGATAAAGTAGGGCAGGCGGAGTGACACTGCAGAGGAGATTTCTCTTATAAAGGTTGGATATAACAAAGTACTTTGGAATACATCCCAAAATGTACCCTGTTTCTTTTTTTTTAAGGTTGTAATCATTTTGTAAAATATGAATGCTTTTATATTATGTGTAATTATTCATGCCATTATTTACTGTCATGTTGTTCATAGTACAAAAACTATACTGCAATTTTCAGATTAGAGGTCGGGGTGTGTGAACAGGCAATTTCCCTTAAAGGTGTACTCAGTAACTATTTACTTGTGTCATCTTGGACTTACAGTGACACCTAGTGGCGTGGATGCAGCGTCAATCAAAATGAATAGTTTTCCGTCACAAATGCCATTGTAGAAAGTCACTAGTCACAGTCAGTCATGATTACTTTAATCCAAGAATGAAAACGTCCAATAACAGGCTGGCTGCTGAGATTCAGTGAGTAGTATTTGACTAGTCATGTGATCTCAAGATGGCCGCCCCCATGTGCGGACCCTCTCCACGTAGAATAAAACAGCTTTTATAAGTTTACTGACATGACTGGATTGTATCATCTCATGTTAGTGCTCATGATATTATATATATATGTTTCAAAATTACAATGAATTTCTTTAGAAGTAAAACTTTTATTATGAAGTAAAATGACAGATTACATTACTGCTGTTGCCTTGTTAATATGTAATCATGTAATCTACAAAAAAGTCATTTTTGACGTCATTTATCTGGAGTCTGACACCATCCATCCCCATTCTCTTTCATTGTATGGGCATTCTGGGACATTGTGCTAAATATCTCCTTATGTATTTAAAGGAAAGATATGTCAAACTAGATTTTGGGTCATAGATTGGATCTTAGTTATTTGAATATTTGTCCAGAAGTGGGATCACTCTTCACAATGTAGAAGTGGAGAAGTGGACTGCAACTGCATCCAGACCAGTGGACCAGGAGACCATGGAGCCTAGGGATGACCTATCTACCAGAGACCCTCAAGATCTAATGTCCAACCAAGGGGCACTGTCGTCAACATCAAACCCCATACTCAACTGCACGTTATCGGTACAGCCAAGGCCCCAGGAAAGAACTCCTTAAACCCCCCATCCTCTCTCTGCATTAATTCAATAAATGTTAAGATTATTAAACTTTCCAATGGACAATGATATAAATATACTGGCGGCCAAAATTTCCTTCTGAAACAGCTAAATCTGTACATTATTCCAAACTTTTGGCCACCAGTGTGTGTGTGTATATATATATATATTAGGGCTGTCAATCGATTACATTTTTTAATCAAATTAATTTCATGGTGTCCCGATTAATTAATCGCAATTAATCGCATATACAAATATTGCTGAGAAAGCCCCTCATTATATATATATATATATAATTTTTAAATATTTAAAGATAACTATATATTGATATGAATTTGTAATCATTATATATTGAATTATTGTTATATAAATATAAATATTCAGATAATTAAAATGCATTACATTCTTAATAATTGATAAGTCAATACAAAAAGCGGCTTTAGAATATAAATGTATTGTTTATTACCATATAATTGATCATAATTCAATCATTGGCTCACAGTTCACAGTAATCCATTTCACAAGTGAATTTGTCAATCAGTTGGAGATTTATTTTTATTAATGCGTACAAAACTTTTACATCTAGAGCCAAGAGGTATATTAAAACAAACAACAACAAAAAGGAAAATAAATAAATAAACAGTTTAATAAAAATATCAAATTGTTTACATATTTCAATACACTTTACAGCTTTCTTGTTACTCAAATTGGAAATTGTTCTTAGGTGTTGCTGAAACTAATGGTTTATAACCACCATACTTACATTTATGAATACTAAACTTTGCCAACAAAAGCAGAACATTAATCAAATAGTCTTCCTTATGAAGAGACATGGCATAGCTAAAACATTTTCAAAACAAAGTTGAAAGCTGGGAATAATATGATCTCAAAAACAAGTCGAGTCGGGACAACTCCAAAATAAATTAAAAAATGTTTCCTCCAGCAGACCACAAAATACACAGAATATATTGACATCACAATTAAATCTCTCTACAAGAAAATAATTAGTGGGGTGGTTCTTATAAATAAGTTTGAAGTCTTTGAATTTATTCGTGATTAAATATTTATGGGGTAATTTCCAAATTTTGCACCATCTCAGTCCAGCGTCAGACATGCTTGTGTAGCGTCTCGGGTGCGTTGCATCATAAACATAAAATGTTTAGGTCACTGTTTCAAGTTAAATATAGTTTAATACTCAAATCTTTAAACACATCTTGCGTGTTGCTCATACAGATGAAGTTTCACTTACTGCCCTCTGGAGTAAACAGGTGGTACTACAAGCTTGCATTTCTCAGGAATCTTCCTTATTATGGTGCGATTAATTGCGTAAATTTTTTTAATGCGTTATTTTTTTGTAAAATTAATCGAACTGAATTAACGCGTTAAATCGACAGCTCTAATATATATATATATATATATATATATATATAATTTTACCATGTTTTTTAAAAATGGTAACTATATTTAAGGTGCTGTAAGATGTTTATTTTGGAATACCACACATAAACAACAAAACGTCAGAGAAACGGAAAACCTGTTTTTAGCCAATCAAAAATGATGTTTGTCTGTCAATCATATGGGGGCAGTCTGGCTAAGTGGCTAAGTCTGGCGGAAGTTAGCAAAAATCCATAATCGCTTACAGCACCTAATTATAAAGTAACTATCATTGTCATTATGATGTTTCTGATTCTTGTAATGTCTCTGTAACAATTAGGGTTACAACTGTGTGAGAATCTTGTGACATTTTATTTCTCTCCTAAACAGAACTATGTAATGTTGGACTTGTTTCAACCCTCTGAACTCACAGGGGGGGTTATTGCAAAGTGGTGTCGTGGAGAAGGATGATGGAAATTCAGAAAATCCTAAAGGCATTTTCACCACGCTGGAGCAATGTGGGAAAGCACAGAGAAGCCCACGGTCTCCAGCCTTCAACTCATCTCTCACATGGGATTCAGACTCTGAGAAAGAAACCTTAGAAGGTAAATGTCTCTCTGGTTCAACAGTGTTTTTATGAAACATGGGTGCATGAATCATGCAACATGCAATTGTTTGCGTAGTTTCAGTCTGAAATATTTTGTGTTTGTACTGTAAAATTTCTATCCATGGTTATGTGTGTCATGCTGTAAATATAACTGTGAGTCCATTGCTTTCTGTTAAGTCATGTGCATATTGTTTGTGTTCCTGTGTGGGTTTCGATGGTTTTTGTCAGAGGAACAGCTTCAGCACTTTTCTAACCCTCATGGTCTGGCTGCTCACAGCCCTGGAAGTCCCACCTCTGGACAAACACAAGACAGGTGAGTTGTAAATAGACAGTTAAACTGATATACATGTGTACGGAAAGGTGTATACATGAAGGATTATAAATAATTGAGGGGCTAGATGGATAGATATAATTGGTTTTAATCTAACTTGGTATTATCAAACTTCATTCCTATGTTTGCAGACTTGACATTGATGCGTGCCAAGACCCTGAGGAATCCAAGCACTTATTTCTGAAGAAGATCACACCTGGGCCCATAGAGATAGAGACTCAAGGAGATGTTGTTACATACGGGGAGCCAACGACTACAGACTCCAGCTCACAGAAACGTAGGGGAAAAAATAAATACATTCAATGTCTCAAAGCGTATTTCAATTCATGTCAATAAATCCTTGTGTTGTTAAAAGCCTGCAAAATTAATTTAAATCTTTTTTTGAAACAAGACAAAGTGACCCATTTGCCAGATATTGCCCCAGAAGAGGGATGCCGAAAAGAAGAGCAAGATGACCTGAAAGTGCATAATCAGAGAGGCAAGGAAAAGACGAATACCAAAGAGACAGATGTGTACAGCTTCCCAGCTGACTCTGAGCCAGAGAGCCCACCTCACGGGCCATGGACACACAGCCCCTTCGTTCAACGCAGGAGGAAAAAGAGGGCCATACTGAGGCCTTTCTCTGGACTGGGCACCTGGCAGCGCCCAACTGGTGGTGGCAGAATGGGCAGGAGTAGGCCCTCAGGACCAAAGAAGCATAGGATCACAGAGGATGTGGGAAGAATGTCTGGATTTAAAGATGAAAAGGTGGAGAAAGTACAAGAAAGGCAAAGGTCCATAGTAGACCTCCAACTGGATGGAGACCTCTGCCAAGACATATTCACATGTGTAGAATGTAGCATTTACTTCAAAAAGCAAGATCATCTACGTGAACATATGCAAGAGCATGGCCAAGGCAAAGGTCCTATGAAGAAATGGGGCGGACAGCTTACTGAAAGCGGGTTTGAATGTGTAGAGTGTGGTCAAGAGTTTGTAGACCGGCTGCTACTGCTAGATCATCATAGATGCCACAAGGAGTCAAGGAGGAAAATCCTGGAGGAGATTGGAAAACTAAATGAGGGAGGAAAGAGCGTGGAAAAGCAAGCCAGTTGTAGTGAAGTATCAGAGTCGGTTATCAAAGAGTCAGCAGAAGTCAGTTGTGGCCAGTTCGTGTGTCTTAAGTCCAACTTTAGCTCTGATGAGCCTCAAGAGTTTGCAGACCATGAGAAGACGCACAGCACTCGAAGAAGGGCTGGTGTCTCTCGAAGTTCACCTCGTATACAACATAAATCCTCCAAAAAAGGACAAGGCTCCACTGCAGATGCTGCGTCAACTCTTGTCACCTCGCCTCTTAACAAGAGGTACCCCATCCGAGCATCCAAAAAAACAAAAGAAACACAGCTTGATGCTGGCCCTTCACAGGTGGACTCTAGTTCAGGGATTAGTCAAAATACCCCTGCCTCTGCAACCCCAGGAGAGGCCACAGACCAGCCTGATAAAGCAACCCTGCTAGCAAATTCAGTCCTAGCAGAGAAGTCAAGCCAAATAGGAGAGACAGTGGCAAATCCTGTGGAGGAGAATGTCCTGCAACCTCAGTGTCTCATGTCAACACATCCAAATCCAAGGGCTGGTCCACGGCGTAGGGATGTGGCATTCAAAAGCATTGGGAGGAAGCGCAAAGCGAGGGTTGAAAGGGATAAATTGGGGCGTACAAGAGCAAGCACACGACTAGATCCTAAGTCCACCCAGACTCAAGGAGTAAAAAAACGGGTCCAAATATCAAATCGGACCGAAGTGAAGACCCAGAGAGAAGGCACTCAAAGAGCAGAACCAGAGCATGAGCCAAAACAGGAGTCCAAAACAGGTAAGAAAGTAGAAGGTCATAGCATCAAAACCTGTTTGCAAGTCATCTGAATGAATACATAACCTGTGCTCCTCCCTCCTGAAAAGACCAGCATTGCTGGTCACCAGCTTATGTTGTGTTTTGGGTGCTGGTTCCCCAGCATAGAATGGTGGTGTCCCCTCCAGCTTAACCAGCTTCACCAGCTAGGTTTAGCTGGTGAAAGGCATGGCTCTGCTGGTCCACCAGTTAGACCAGCACCAAATCAGCACTAACTAGCCTAGACCAGCATGGCAATTGCATGCTGGTTAATCTGTTTTCACCAGGGCTGTTGTTGGTCTTGAAGTAATGTATGTAAATGTGTTATGTGCCTGTTGTCATTGTGGGTAATTGTTGATGTTATGTGGGTCAATCAAGTGTGACAGTCTGGTGAGTCATAAACAGTCATCAAAAATCCCAACTCTCTGGCAGTGTGCTAAAACTCCACATTCCATTGGCCAATGATTAAAGGTGTGAGGTGTACCTTGCCAATTCCATTGGCCAATGCTCACTATCAGTCACTTTTGGTGGTGCAACTTTCTTCCTTCAATTTTGGTAGGAGTGCACTTGGGTTAACTTTTTCCAAACTCTTGAATGAGGAGCAAATGCCTAGGCTTTGACATCCAAAAAGGCACATGATGCATAATTCATAGGAGCCATGCTTGGCCATAAACTTGGGGAATACCCAGGTAAGATCCTTGCCTGAACCTGGTCCCTTCGCCTGAAGACCCTGCCCTAGCCTTGCAGTGGAAGAGCAGCTTCTCAGCCAGCCTCCAAGGGGCAGCAGAGAGTCTGGGGTTTCTTAAGGGGCAGCAAGCCCAGCTCAGAAACAAGCAACCCCTTGTCCTCATAGAGTCTCTCAGCTATAATCTCCAAATTCCCTCTCATACAACAGAGTGATGAGCGAGTGATGAGCAGAGCAAACGAGATTGGTTCCCTTAAATGATTAAAGAGTAGTCAGAAAAATTGAACCCATTTGTTGGTTTAGGTTAGGGCGATTGAGTTATAAAGAAATAGTTAACCTACAAATGTGAATTCTGTGTGGTATATTCCAGGATACCAACTTGTCTCTTAAACAATGCTATCGTATGGGTTCAGAAGGTGCTCATACCAGTTTAGAATGAATTGAGGGAAAGTAAATTACTTTTTGGGGTGATCTGTTTTTTCTGTTCACCTCATCATCATTCTCATTGCATCCCATGTGCATTTTTGTCTGTATTTGACTGCTAAATTGTACACTTCTTGTCTTGGCATACTTTTACATCTGATTAAATTAGTAAAGCCGGTACTGATATATGTATACCATCAAGACTATCTTTACATGGAATAATGACGTTCTTAATTGACCCTTCGCTAAGCCCCAGAAAAGCGTTTCTGACCAATCCTATCTTAGCAACTGTTGCTGTTTCTCTGACAAGCGTTTGCTTATTTTCAATGGGAGTAATGTGTGTTTGAGTAGTTTTAAGTGGAATTTTAATTGAAACACAATGTACTTAGAGAGTGTACACATGGTGTTTACCCCCCACACACACACACACAATTTATTCTTTCAATAAATATTGAGAGGAGCATGCTACGAAATAAACTGTCTCAGCCCTCATTCTCAAATGAACATGTATAACATCACCAAGGAAAGCTACATTGGCTCCAAGGTAAATTAAAGCTAATAAATTAACATACATTTATTGATTCAGGTCTTCGTAAAGGTGTGTGTTATCAGACGTTATGAGCAGTTCTGTCCACTTACACTAATGTTATCAGGTGTGTAATCACCATCAAATGGCTTTTCTCCTTTTCAAGAGACTGTGCCATAATCGTTTGCCTCAATTCTGATTTAAAGTCTCCACAGTTTTCAAACAAATAATTGTCTTTTTTCCCCCTTTTTTTTCGTATAGCACTTTTCACAACACCCATCATTTCAAAGCAGCTTTACAGAAAATCATGCTGTAACAGAAAGAGGAAGCTGTAATGTCTGCAATGCATTAAAAGACATCATTGTGCAGTTTAAACGAATAACGTGACTGTAGATTATGCCTTCAAAAATATTTGATTTTAGGCCCACAGTGGGCAACTGTGGCAAGAAATGCAAACTCCATGATATGTTAGATAATGGAGAACAATAACCCTGGGGGAAACCAGGCTCACCAGTGAAGCCAGTTCCCTTATGGTTAACAACATGAATATAATGCAAATATTAGTTATCTATGTGTAGTACAAATCATGGTTTAAATTAGTAAACCGAGTAGATCTTGGTGGCCAATGTTTAAACTAAAGTATTTTGTATGAACTGTAAGAGTAGTGGCTTTGGAGTCCATCCTGAATAAACTGCGGAAGTGCACATAGATGCAGTGTCCTTTGTTCTTTGGCTGGTGAAGGCTTTAGAGTGTAGTCCATCTTATGACCAAGATGTTGCAGGCAGAGGTCAGTGAAGTGCATTGCAGTCCGGCTGGAAGCTTATGACTGTTAATTTTGGTAAGGCCACTCTAAGTCTGAGGTGCAGGCAGTGGCCAGTGAAGTATGTTTTACGGTTGGAGTTAGAAGCGGTTCATCCACTGTGAAGTCCATTATAGTAGAGCGAAGTGATGTCTGGCTGGCACAGACTGTAGTTAGTAGTCGGTGGGATTTTGACATCGGGCAGGACCAGAGTTGGATCTGGCGGGCTCTGGTAACCTCAGGATATAGGACATATAGAATAATATTTGCAAAGATGCCATCACATTTAAAGCTGAATTATGGAATATAAGAAGTGTTTCCATAACAATTGAAAAATGTATTTGACAAAAGAAATCAGATAAATATTCTATAAAATGCCACACATAATTTCAGCCACGTAAGAATATTTGCAATTTCGCTGAAATATATTTAAATGAGAATATTGTGCCAAAAAAAAAAAAAAAAAAAAAAACACTGTTCACCGCCATCTCCAATTCATTTTTATGGGAAGTTCTACAAAGCTTGTCAAAGCAATCAATGGTAACCAAGGGGGCGGAGCTTAGTAAGGGGTCAATTGGTTTATCTTTAACACTCATCTTCAACCTCCCCAGGGAAGAAGCCACCTGCCAATGCTCTGAATCTTAAAGCCAACTCCTTACAAAAAAAGATCAGCAAAAAGCTTGAAGCACAGGAAGAAGAACCCAAACTTGAAAAAGACAAATCTGATAGCAAAGGCAAGTGTGGGGAAGACACACTTGTTGTAGAAGATGATGGAGAAGAAGAGGAGGAAGATGTTGTTAATTGTATTATTGGTTCATTAACTGATGAAGATGAAGATGATAATGATATAGAAGATTTGTTGAAAAGCGTTGAAAGAAAATGCCCTTACTGCCCAGATCAGTTCCATAATGGCATCGGACTAGCCAATCACATTAGAGGTCACCTGAACAGAGTAGGTGTCAGTTACAATGTCAGGCATTTCATCTCACCAGAAGAGGTCAATGCCATTGAGAAGAAATGTTCCTTCCGAAAGAAAAAGAAAAAAGGTGAGGGTACTTTTAAAGTAAATGCAGATGGCTCTGTAACAATGCAAATTTTCGTGTAGTTGATATTGTATTAAACAGGATTTAAAGGTGAATTGTGTGATTCCTGCACCTCTAGTGGCACCAGATGGAATTGCAATCTGTCTATTTGTTTGTGCATCACGATTGGGATAGACAAATCAACTTATGGCATAATTGTGGGGTGGAATAATCTGATTACCAATTGCAGATGGGGAGAGTGTTTGGGAAACCTGTTTGGAAACAGCAAAGTCCCATTTCAAGGCAAGTCAGTCCACTCTGTGGCCATATTGGGAACGTTCACAGCAGCTATTTTCTATGGATGTAAGTGTCATACAAGTACAGCTTCTATCTACTTGAATAGGGAAAGACTGAAAGACATTAATTGTGCCTCTTTAGCTTTGATAATGCAAAAAACAACCTACTATTTTTCAGGCTGGTCCCGCTAATGCAGAGTTAACTGACAGGTGATTGGTTTTTTTACCTGTAAGGCGAACTACCGTTACACACCCGCCATATTGGGCGTTCCAGTTTCTCCCATTCATTTGCATTGAAGTAGTACTTCTCAGCTCAACTGTCTCTGGAAACAGTCATTATTTTATACTTCCATTTGAGCTAGTGGTGCAGAAATGACAATTTACCTTTAAAAAGACATTATAGACACTAGAACTTCCTCGAAATGTTAGACTCCGATTTCTAAAATAAACAGTTAAAGGTGCTAAGATGTTTGCAACAACATTTTTCGAATGTAACTTTGCTTTGCTGTTGTTATTGCCCTTCCATGATAGTCGCCAACTTTGACCCATCAACCTTCAGTGTGATGAGATGTGAGTTCTGTAGTGCCGGTTTTGACACCAGGGCTGGCCTCTCCAGTCATGCTCGTGCCCATCTTCGAGACTTTGGCATCACAAATTGGGAAGTCACAGTTTCTCCCATTAATATTCTCCGGGAGATTTTTGCCAAGCATCCAGATCTTGTTCTACCTACTGTCCTCTCTCATACTGTCCCGTCAAGTGAAGAGCTAAACTCTGATGAAGATCAGGACACTGAGATAGAAGAAAAGGATGAAGAGGACATGACCACTAAACCTGCCACTTTTTCTTCTGACTCTCCAAAACAACACTGGAAGGAAGAACACAATATCAGCGGACTGGAGGGTAAGTGGATGGGATTCATTTCTGCTTGAATTATTGAAGACTTTAAAAGGTAAATATCCTATAGTAGTTTTTTCAATTAATATAAATATCATATGATATTTCCAAGTAGTTTATGTAAAAAACAATCAAACAAACAATCAAACAAAAAAAAGGGGTCAAGTTTTTTAGCCTCTCCTGGTAGATGCCGTAACAACGCCATTATTAACGCCATTTTTTTGTTGTTGCAAGCAACAAACACTCACTGAGAACTTTATTAGGGACACCTGTGCACTTATTACTGTGATTATCTAATCAGCCAATCGTGTGGCAGCAGTGCAGTGCATAAAATCATGCAGATACGGGTCAGGAGCTTCAGTTAATGTTCACATCAACCATCAGAACGGAGGAAAAATGTGATCTCAGTGATTTCGACAGTGGCATGATTGTTGGTGCAAGACGGGCTGGTTTGAGTATTTCTTGAGTTTACACAGAATGGTGCCAAAAACAAAAAACAATCCAGTGAGCGGCAGACGGTAACACCTTGTTGATGAGAGAGGTCAACGGAGAATAGCCAGACTGGTTCAAGCTGACAGAAAGTCTATGGTAACTCAGATAACCACTCTGTACAACTGTGGTGAGCTGAATAGCATCTCCGAATGCACAACAGGGGAAACCTTGAGGCGAATGGGCTGAAGACCATGTCAGGAACTTTATTAGGACCATAGTGTTCCTAATAAAGTGCACAGTGAGTGTATAACTTGCAAATATTTCAATATGTTACAGTATGTGCTTTGCCAGTGACCAGTTTGATCTTAGAAAGGCTCTTAAAAGTGTGAAATGGACTTCTTTTCCCCGTATGTCACCTTTGATGTCACGGCTCAGGATAGACGCTAGTGAAGGACTTAGTACTGTGCCTGTTCTTATGGTGCCATCAGCCAAACAGAGTTATCAGGGCGTCATTTTTCCTCATTCCCATATGCAAATGAGTTTTGCGTCAAACTTGCATCAAATTGTCCATAGTTGCGCAATGTTTGCCGCACGTTTACCACTACGAGCTGCAAAACGTCTGGCAAACATTTGCAATGAATCACAAGCTCATTTGGATGTGAAAATAATAGGTGTCAAATTTGCGGCAAGCTTGCCAAAACACTAGATTTTTTGTAAGGGAAACCAGACAGATATCTGCAAGGTATCTCAGTTCTCTCCACACTCGCTATGCTAAGCAGCACTCTGAAATCTGATTGTCTTTACAAAGGCTGATGAGGCATAATGTTCGTAGGCTATTACTTCTAATAATTAGCCCTTACAGCAACGTATCTCCTTTGTGGTCATAAACCTTCCAAAACACACTAATAAGAAACCCCAAAAGCCTGTGCACGATGCAACTGAAAGCTGAAGAGTACAAACACTATTGTTTTGTACTTAGTGTAGTGGCCCCAAAAAGTATTTGAACAAATGAGCCATTAGGTTCAAATCATAACACAATGCTGTATTGAACTTGAAATCACATCCACTAAAATGACTTTTGGACCACTTAAAGTAATTGCAAAAAGTGATTAAGTTTCTTCCAAAGAAACCTCAAAAGGATGTGCATGCCAGGGGATTGTGCAATACATTCAGAGAAGCTGTAGAGGAAGCAATTCTGAAGACCTCTATATGATGCTAAACACACTGTCTTATTGCAATCATTCTTAGTTATTGTGATAGATTCATTCCTGGCATTTAATATTTAGCCCAATCTCCGCCTTTACTCGGTTCGTCACGCCTTGATGCGTTAGTGCATGTGTGCGGGGCAAAATGGCTGCTTCCACATCCCCGCAGACACAAACAATAGCGGAAAAATTGTCTGACTGTAGGTGCTGTAATTCTGATGCCATGAATGGTGAGTGCATGCACTTCCGCGCCGTGCATGATCGAGGGATGCATGAGTTATGCATGTGCTCGGAGCTTTCCCACTTTTAAAGCTTGCATGCCATGCAGTCGTATTAACGTTTAAGAGAAGTCCTTGTCATATCGTATGTGCGTTTTAAATCACTGTTGCCAAAATGGTCTCAAATAGTCCAGAGACTGAGTGCACACGTATGAAACCGCTCATTCCCCCGCTGTTTTGAAAAATGCACTTTTTTTTTTTGTCTTGTAATGTGAAACTATGACATTTTGCGCTTAAATACTTTGTCCAAAGGCAAACGCAGTTTTGATGTCCTGTCAGTATGCACATATTTATGATTTGTCAAAATCGCCATTTTACCCAAGGTGTGTTTTCTTAAATATTGAAATGGAGCGCGCGACTCTTCCCCCCCTTTATTTGCATTCTCCATAAAACATTTTTTATTTTATTTTAAAATGATAAACGCTACTTATTTCCTTATATTTTGTTTGGAAGAAGTTGTCGTGTTTAACTTGTATTTTCTGTGTATTGTCTCGTCTGGTTATTTTATGACATGCATGCCATTAAAGGGATTTTTCATTTTCTGTCTGAAAAGAAAAAGGGCTGATGTTGCTGTAATTGTGTCTAGGACAGATCAAATGACAGCACTGAAAACACCCACCCTAGGAACGCATGCACAGATTATTATATTGAATGTGCTGAGAGGAGCAAGATGGGTTTAAAGAAGCTGACAAAATATATATGTGTGCAATTTATACTGTATATAAGTGCAAGGTAGTACTAGTATATTTTCCTTTGGGTAAATGAAGCATATCCGCTTATAAAGAATAGTTGTTACAGCACTTTTGATGTTCTCTTAAAAGGAATATTCCAGGTTCAGTCCTCAATCCACAGCATTTGTTGCATGATGTTGATAACAAAAATTTGGACTCATCCCTCCATTTCTTAAAAAATAAATAATATAAATATCACGGTTACAGTGAGGCACTTACAATGTAAGTAAATGGGGCCAGTTTTGGAGGGTTTAAAGACAGAAATGTAAAGCTTATAATTTTATAATAGCTCTTGCATTATTTGAAGTGTGAAGTTTTTAAATCATTGTGAAATCGGATATAGCTTTACATAGTTCAAGAGTAGTGAGCGATTAAATCACACTAAAATCATGTTATGTCTTGTGGCTATACTTTTGAAATAGTGAGTATTTTAATGTTTACGGATTGGCCCCCATTCACTTCCGTTGTAAGGGCCTCACTGGAACCCAGACGGTCATATACATCTGGGATGGCATCAGGGTAAGTGAATAACGAGAGATTTTTCATTTTTGGGTGAACTATTCCTTTAACTTTGTTTGGAACCCGGAATATTCCTTTAACGTGATTAAACCAGTACAATTAACCATGTTGCTTTTAAAGAGTACAAAAGTGCTTTAGCTAGTCTAATGCTAACTTAACTCTCATAAACCAAGCATTGATATTGATGATTTTATTTCCCCCTTTTTAAAACGGTTTTAGGAAGCCACTGATTTAAAATGTCTTGTGGTTTTTTTAAGTATATTTTAAAAAATATACTTTTTTAAAAGTATATTTATATAGGGGGGGAAGTTATAAATAATAATTAAAAAAAAGACCTGAAACCTGACAGTTTGTCAGGGCCTGTTACGCTTTGTTTAAGGAGCAGACTATATAGCAAATCCTGTTTGTTGGCTAATTGTGCAGTAATTAAAAACCATGGTTGTTTCCACTTTTGGATTTGATGCGAGCCAGGGCTATCAGCTGGTCAGCCGGGGGCTAATAGCCTCAGACCCCGAGCCGTGAGACTTAGGGGGCTTTCACACTTGGTTCGATTGCCTGTTCCGAACCCGAGTTCGATTGCTCCCCCCTCCCCCCGATGGACTGTGTTCACATTATATATTTGTATCCGAACCGCGGTACGCTTGCGTCATCAAGCTGCAGCTGGTGCGTAATCGTGTTGCTTGATAACCGCTGAAATGAAAAGCGTCAAAATTCAATGAATAGACTTGCTCGGTTCACATTTGTTCTTCTTTTTTTTAACCTTTGGTTTTGTTTTCAACATCAAGATACAGAAACATACTTGCGTCTGTCTGCCGCAAAAATACTGAAATCGTTCAAAAGACAGCGGGCTGTCCGCCGAAGACAATTTTTGCGAAGGCAAGCAGAAATCATCTCTCTGCTTGCAGTGCGTGTGCGTCAATCCCGCTTTTCGTGTATACACACACACACACACACACACACACACACACACACACACAGCGCACGCACCACGCACGAAAGTAAACCCTTTCCGCTCATTTTGAAAGTGACGCGTGTGAGACTGACGACCACATTATATGTCATCAATAGCGGTTCACTTCCGCGGTTTGGTTCGATTGCGTTCATATCAGCAGCGAACCGTACTGGAGTTCACATGAACCGTACCCCAGACCACCTTTTTAAGCGGACCCGAGTACGGTCCGCGGGTGCGCACCCGAGTTCGGAAGACAGCGTTCACATCATCCAAACGAACCGAACTCTGATGTCATTCGAACCGGGGTGCGCACCAAAAGTGCTAGTGTGAAAGCCCCCTAAAATCCATCTGCATTCCCACCTCCCCGCAGCGTTGCCTTAAAACCCGCCCTGGTGCCAATGTCAAACACCCCGTCCATTTCACTTGCAAGAGCGAAGCTAAAGATGAGGCATCAGACTCTGGAGACTCACTAACCCTCAAAATGAACATGGTGGAGACTGAAGCTGCCATTTTGTGCTTCATTTGGTCTTTGCTCTGTGGAAAGCGAGACCTGACTCGGCAAAACGGCACCTTTGAAATTGGCCCCACCTCAATACTAGTTGGCCTTCTTTGGCCCAAGGCTAATCGGCAGACCAAAGGCGCTTGGTCGTTGGCCCAGAGGAAGCCCAGAAGAGGAACGATGAAGCCCTGGAAAAGACCTTGGGAACGCAACTGGCCCTGGCATGCACTAGCACGCCCTTATTTGGCCCAATAGTGGAAACGTAGCTACTGATTACAACCCCTTGGTGTTATCTTTTAAGGAATTTGACTGTAGAGTAGTCTAAATTTATTATTTTTCTATCTATTTATGTTCAGGTGGTGGTGAGGAGGAGGATGATGATGATGATGAAGAGGAAGAGGCCAGAATGCCCCTTACAGAAACACTGGGCACAAATCCCAGAAAAAAGACTCTGTTCTCCCTGCAGGAACACAGTCCTGAATCCAAAGAGACAGACTCTTTGGGTTAGATGAATTTTATGTTATCTCAACTCTATTTAACCTACTTTAAATAGGTTTCATCTTTTCAACATGACATTTATCTCCATTTCTGATTTTTTTTCAGGCTCCAACCTTTTGAAATGTGAGATTTGTGATACTTCCTTTGAGACACGTCGTGGTTTATCTAGCCATGCCCGCTCTCACCTACGCCAGCTGGGTATCGGCATGTCGGAAAACAGTGGAGCACCCATTGACCTCCTCTACCAGATCACTAAGGAACGTGCCATGGATGCTCATTTCACTGGCACCTCCCCATATTTGGCATCACCTAAGAAGCTCCAGCACCATTCCCCTCCTGTTTCCATGCCAAGCCCTAAAAAAGATATTGAAACTGAAAAGGGACTGCTGGACATCAAACCAACTGTCCCATACTCTGTTGTGGGTTCAGCTAATAAAGTTTCCTCTTCCCCAAATACTTTCTCCATTACAGGCTCACCGCCATCCTCTCCATTTGTTAAATCTCGGTCTCCATCCCCAGTCCTGAGAAAGGCTCCAATCTCTTCCCTACTCCCTGTGTCTTCCCCACTGCGATCCCAGGAGCATAAGACCATGGGAAAGAACCAGGCTTCAAACCTCTCCAATCCCAGCAAACCGTTCTGGGCACCGCAAGAGACGGATGCACCGTTGAACCTTAGTAAGAGATCATTTATGCTCACCCAAGACATAGTTTTCTTAAAAATGAAAATGCAGTTATCATTTAAGGACCCTAATGTCGGGTGAACTATTCCTTAAATGGAGTAACTACTAATAAAGGATTCAAACAAATGGTTTTCAATTTGTTTTTGTATTATCATTGTACACTATTCCTCTTGTATCCCATTCATTTTGCTCTCTTTTTCTTCTAGCAATGGACATGGACTCTAAAGACATTATTTGCCAGCTGTGTGGTGCGTGGTTCGAAACAAGAAAAGGTCTCTCAAGTCATGCTCGAGCCCATTTGCGCCATTTCGGGATTGAGTACTCGGAATCCAAGGGCTCCCCCATTGACTTACTGAACCGATTCATTTTGACAGATGAATTTAAGCACAGAGCTAATTCTTTTCTCTCCGATGGTCCTGAAGACTTGAGGTCCCCAAAGACCAGCATGGCTTCCCTCTTGCCCTCAACTTCTACTGCTTCCTCTAAGAGGCCTCCTCCCTCTAGTCCTATCCTATATAAAACTGCTCCATTGAGGACTACCATTGGGTCCAAAGCTACCTCGCCTTCTACCCACACCCTGTTGGGCCCACCAACAAAGAAGTTGAAACCCTCCTCTTTGCAGGTTCTTCGTTTTAGTGGTGGTGAATTGATGCCCTTTCCCATAGGTAACAACTTTCATATGTTTTTGTATGTTATTGTCTTTTGGTCCTCAATAGGGAGCAACAATGGGGTTTCAGAAGCAATTAATTTTATATGGCTCGGTTGAAGCCATCAGTCCGCACCTCTTCTTTTTTTAAATCATTTTTAATAGTGAAATGTCTGGTGTAGAACTACACAACCTATCACCCTGAAGAGAAACAATCCACAATTATAATCACGGCAAACAAACCGCTGTAAAAAAAGCTATGCAGCGATCGGCCACTCCCATGACGCTTGTAAATGCACAATTCAGACGGCCTCTCTACACTGTCAAACTACTAAAATATTGGTATATATCTGAATATTTATACAAATGCAATATAATTTAAACATATTGACTCTATATTTCTAATCCAAAACGTATTCAATAGTTTTATACTTTTCCATCGTTTCTAATTTGATTGTCATTTATGATGCTTCATGGTCCATGAGATTGTAGTTCATTCCCTAATTAAAGACGTGAAGTACATTGTCTTTGTCAGATTTCCCTATATTTTTGCTTCAAATCAAAGTTTGTGGTGATGTGATTCACCTCTGAGCTGGTTGGTTTGATTCATTTCTTTTAATTATTTTATGAACAATTTTATGAAGTCCCTATGAAAACGATTGGTGAAAAATATTTCCAGAACCAATATGGCTGAAAAAAGTGCTCTAGTGCTCTATTGCTCCCCAATAATGTAAGCTGTACTTAAACATGTCCAGCATGCTTATTAACCTAAAGTTACTTCCAAAATGATAGCTTGCTCACTTCTTTTCCAGAACCAATGAAAGAAGTGAATTGTGAATTCTGTGGAGAACTTTTTGAGAACCGCAAAGGCCTCTCTAGTCATGCCCGCTCACATCTGCGTCAGCTTGGCATCACTGAATGGTCTGTTAATGGCTCGCCTATTGACACACTCAGAGAGATTATAGTCCGTCGAGGCCTACCGTCTATTGTGCCGCTAAAAACCCACAAATCCCCCTCTTCTTCTCCGGGCCCAGGACTGCCTCGGTCTACACTCCAGTGCTCCTCTCCACCAGGGAATATTCTCGTCCGCCTGCCTTTCCATTTCCCCCAATCACCAAGCCACGATCAGCCTACCAACAGGAAAAAGTCTCCTTCGACATCTACCGCCAGTTCTTCTCCAACAGTGGAAATGGTTAAACCAAAACCAGAGCCTGAAATTGTAGAAGTTACCATGAAAGGGTCAGAAATGGGAGTGAGTGCATCTTACACCCCAGAGCCGCTACATCCTAGTTTGAGCAGTTCGGATAAAGTTTTTCCTGTCAACTTGGGTATGTTTTATGTGTTTTCACATGTGAGGTATTTTGTTTGTTTTCTTTTCTCACTTTTCAATGATTTTAATAGATCTGTGTACTGTCTTTCTTTTTCCTCTTACAGTCATGACTCAAGAGAAGGAACCTTCCCATGATATCCGATGTGATTTCTGTGGCGAATTCTTTGAAAACCGCAAAGGCCTATCAAGCCACGCCCGTTCGCACCTGAGGCATATGGGTATCACAGAATGGTCTGTAAATGGCTCGCCCATTGACACTCTGTGGGAAGTAATGAGAAGACAGGGCACCGTCCCTGCATCTGCTGCCTTGGGCATAAAGGAGGAACCGGGACAGGATGGTAGACTATCACTGAACAGTCCTGGCTATCAGTCCCATGTATTTTCCCGCAAGTCACCCCTAAACCTGCTCCACTCTGGCTCGCGCCTCCACAAGCATGGGCTTGGAAGCATGGGCTTATCTCGCACCTCACCTATGGGGAAGTTTTTTGGGGTGGTTCCGTTGAGGAAGAAGGTGCTGGTGGAGGATGGACAGCCAGGAGAGAAGTCCCTGCTCGTGCAGTCTAAAAGCTTCTCACCTCCCCCACAGGACCATTCCTTAAAGGGGAATATCTCCACAGAGAAGCAAGGGGTAGGCCACATGGGTAAGGGTGTATTTTTGTAAGGCTCCTTATTTGTTTTTTCTCCATCGCATTGTTGGAAGAGGACGTTTAAGGCAAGTATTTGTAGAGCAGTACTGTATTTATTTTTAGAGTCATTATTCTGCAAACACTGACTCTAATCTCCATGTCTTAATTTATATGCCATCAATCAAATTGGTTGTAGTATAAAAGATACAGTCTCAATACAGTAGTCTACAATAATCTCAGGCCATGTCCACACTAATCCAACTCTGTTTGTTAGTGTCGTAACATCATCATTTTCCAAAATTTGAGGTTATGGAGAGCATTTTCAATATGGTTGAGGTAAACAACATTCCACTGTGGATCTGGTGTTTGTATACAATAGTCTCAAGAACAATGTGGAATGATCAGAATGCTGTATTACCCTCTTTAGATGCCAGCTGTGAACTCTGTGGATTCTACTTTGAGAACCGGAAAGCATTGGCCAGTCACGCCCGAGCACATCTCCGACAGTTTGGCGTAACAGAGTGGTGTGTAAATGGTTCACCCATCGAGACGCTGAGTGCCTGGATACGCAGCCGCCCACAGAAGGCAGCAGAGATGCAGCAAAGTTATGCGCAAGGAGGCCGCTACGTCCAGAAGAAAGTATGAAAGCAAATAAAACTTCTTGTTGGTGCATTGGCCAGGGCATTTTGGGTGAATATTAGAGTGTTGCTAGGTGGTTGCCAGAACAGTACTTCCTGGCCTCAGGGGCGCAACTACCCATTTTCGAGTGGGTATGCAAAACTAAAATTTGAGGCCCATGTATTTGTCGAGTGGTTGGGAGGAGTCGTCCACTATAAGCGTTGAGTGCCCCCCCCCTCCCTTTACATGCCGCCCTAATGCGTTGCATACCTTGCATATATGGTTTTTGCGCCCCTGCCTGGAACAAGTAAAACTTGCTCAATCCCAAGTGCTTATGATATTATGGTCTCTAGATAAAGCTTGGGTCCCTCCTTTAAGATAAGTCTATGGGATCTATCCAATTGCACAAAAATAAAATGGCAAATCTCTCCTCAAATTGCATAATTTCATGTATCATTCATGTCCATTGCAAAAACAGAGCAGGAGGTTCAGTGCAGATTTGAAGGTTAATACATGCATCAGAGAATGAAGCACATTTGGTATGTGTAAAATATAATTTGAAAACTGATAATATGACAAAGTATTGATGTTTATTTTATATATGCAATGATCTCTTGCAGAGGTGCAGTTCCTCTCTTCTCGACTCACCGTCCCATGAGTCTGACCCTACAGCCCCTGTTTCCTACAAGCTTCCAGTGGCCAAGTGGGCATCTCTCACATTGCCTCAAAAGAGAGCAGTTGGACGGGATGTCAACAGCGGTTCTTTGGGGTTGTCTTCACGGGCACCAGAGGCCAAAATTAGGAGTGGAAGTTTGAATCAGCATGGCCTTATTCAACAATCTGGCAGTCATCATTCCAATGACACACTTTCACATGTGCAGGTGGCGCATAGTGAACTCAACGTTCGTTTGCCACGAGGTCAGAGCACAACTTACCTTACTTTAATGTTTTATTTTCCATTTATTTGTTAAATTTGACATAACGTGCCGCTTTTCTCTTTAAGTATTTGAGAGACGGCCACTTAAACACCCGTCACATGCTGAGGGAGGGGAGAGAGAGAGTGGCCCTCCAAAACCTCGCTCCAGTACAGTTCCTGCCCTTGTGCCAAAGCCCCCCTCCACCCCACTGGTTAGACTTGTGGGTAAAATCTACTCACTTAAATGCCGGTGAGAAGTACTTGCATATTAGATCTGTTCTTAAACCTAGGCAGCTGCCTTATAAGGGGACATTCACATCGAACACGTTTTTGCTTTCATCCCTTTTCTTTCATGTAAACATGCACTAGATGGATGTTTTTGCACCACGTTTCTCTGTTTTTTTTTAGATTCTTTGAACAGGAGCACCGCATTTTTTAGATGCCGTATCAAGTTAAAAATAATTTCTAAAAATGCGTATCGAGACACCTGCATTTCTATCCATTCATTGTGCTGCATCTAGCATTTTTAGCCAAATAACCTGTTTTCTCTGAACAGCCCCTAAGATAGCATCCTAACTGAAAAGGAACTTCATAAGTGTCTAATTCAACTCAACGAGCCACACAATTTGCACTCCTCGCTCAAAGCAGACAGAAAATCAATCGCAGTTCATTCCAATGAAGATTACGTTAGCGTGTTGCTAAGCTAACAACATGATACTGTCAAATGACATATTGCATAACACACAAATAGTGCTACTCACTCAAAGCACACAAGACCTTCACATATAGTTCATTCCAATACCATTTATGAGTTTACGTTAGCGTGTTGCTAAGCTAACAACATGATACTATCAAATGACATATTGCATAACACACAAATAGTGCTACTCACTCAAAGCGCACAAGAGCTTCACATGTAGTTCATTCCAATACCTTTTATGTTAGCATGATGCTAAGCCAACAACGTGATACTATAAGAACACATATTACATCCAAATATTGGAGTCCATAGTCCATTTATCTTGGCTTATCCAATATCTTTTTCTCCCCAATTTGGAATGCCCAATGCGCTCTAAGTTCTCAGTTGCCTCTGTGTCTGAGACCGTCAATCCGCGCGTCTTATCACGTGGCTTGTTGAGCGTGTTACCGCGGAGACCTAGCACGTTTGGAGGCTTCACGCTATTCTCCGCGGCATCCATGCACAACTCACCACGCGCCCCACTGAGAGCGAGAACCACATTATAGAGACCACGAGGAGGTTACCCCAACGTGACTCTACCCACCCTAGCAACCGAACCAATTGGTATTGCTTAGAAAGCCTGACTAGATTCATTATAACTAGCAACTCCAGGTGTGGTAGTCAGCGTCTTTACTTGCTGAGCTACCCAGGCCCCCGACTTATCCAATATCTTGAATAAATTTAACTAAGCATGTCGCAATGCATTCTTGGAGAGCCTTCACTGCAAAGGAGTGGTGGTGGTGTAGTGGTCTAAAGCACATAACTGTTAAACTGGTAATCAGAAGGTCGCTGGTTCAATCCCCACAGCCACCACCATTGTGTCCTTGAGCAAGGCACATAACTCCAGGTTGCTCCGGGGGGGATTGTCCCTGTAATAAGGGCTCTGTAAGTCCTTATAACATAAATGTAAATGTAAAGGATATACGCAGTGCTTCCTTGATATTTAGGCCAAATTAGGTTTTTACCTTTTGGAACAGCCTTTGTGTCTGGAGCATGTCTAACGTGCCTTAACATGCTGTCTAGGTAGGCTGATCATTAGGTTTTGGAACGAATGTTTCTTACATGTGCCACATCTGATAAACATACAGTTTATTTAAGATTATATTATGTCTTCACTGTAGATGATTTTAATTTTAAAATAGTGCTTTCTACACATGTTTGCAGAGCTAACTCTTTTTCATTTGTGAAAATCTTCTCAGGTTTTGTGACGTGGAGTTTCACGGCCCTCTCTCGGTTCAGGAAGACTGGATCAGGCACCTGCAGCAGCACATCCTCAATCTCAACTACAAGAAGACTTCACCACCCGCAATCGATACTCCTGCCAAATGTGACACTTCTGTTCCCAAACCCCCATCCTCAGCTGCTACCTCCATTACAACCACAGCTCCTACCACAACCCCGTCCACGCTCTCCCCAAAAGCTCCAACCACACCAGCCTCCACACCTACACGCACACCAATCCAAGTCTCCACAGCGGCCCATATGGCTGGCCCAGTGCAACCAGCCACAGCAGAGCCACTTCCTTCTCTTACTTACTAGGCCATGTTTGCATTGCCCACATATGACTTCAAATTCCCTACTTATTACCTCCCTCGTCCTTTGTTTTGTTTCTGCACAGACTGTTACCCATCTTTGAATATCTCTGTCTCTGATCAAATAATTTTTTTTAAAAAGAATCTCTGCTATCGACCCACTTACATGTGACCTACATCACAAGCATCTGTTTTGAGAGATTCAGGCTTGAGGTAGGTCTGTTGCCATGACAGTTCTCAGCTCTCCTTTGGCTCTTAAAGGCGCAGTGTTTAATTTCTGCACCACTAATTTAGGCACCAAAGGGAATTGCATTGAATTGGGGGTAGTTGTGTTTGGTTGATTAGCTTTGCTAGTTAGGCCCTGCTGATAGATGCTTTAACTACATCCTTATACAGGAAAAAGACATGTTTCTCCACTGGTAGTTCAAATGTAGTTGTGTTTTCTGCTGAAATAATTTATTGCAAGCAACATGTAAATTGCAGCCTGATCTCACGAAAATTCCATGTCTGTGGCAACATTTTTACAAAATGATATTATGTGGTCCATAACGTGGTTCTGAGGAGTAATGTCCACCGTGTGGCGCAAAAAGCAAGATTTTCTCCCAAACAGATGAGGTTGTCAAGGTTAATGCTCTGCGGAGATTTAAATAAAAAAACCTACCTCTCTACCTTAAACATAAGTGTCAGAAAAAGCAAATGTGACATGAAAAACACAATATCTGAAACAACCACTTCCTTCTGTGGTGCTTCTATGACACTTTTGTCTCACGTGTCGGCTTGCATGCTCTACAAGACTTGTACCCCGGTTCTTGCATCGCATGTGCAACGGTTTATCAGTTGAGCAACTGCACAATTTGATCGTGCATGAACAAGCTTGTAAATGTAGTTGGCTAGTTAATGCAAATGCTAATATATGGGCTGTCAATCGATTAAAAATTGTAATCGTATTAATTACACGGTATGCCGGTTAACTAATGGAATTAATCGCATACATAAATATTTGCTGAGAAAGCCCCTCAAATAACAATAATGCAATAAATAATTATAAATTAGATATATATATTATGAAAAAATGTAAAACAGATAATTAAGATGCATTAAATTATTGTGGCAAACAAGTTAAACATTAAAAATGACAATAGAAAAAATGGCTTTAGAATGCAATATATTTTTATTTCTGTATTATTGTAGAATTTGGCAGTCAGTCTGAGATTTATTATGAGGGCTTGTTTAAGGACGCGCCGATGTACACCTGCGTACGACGAACACATTTGGAGCGTCTCGGTTGCGTTACATCATAAACATACAGTTTATAGGCCGCTGTGTCAAGTTGAACGTAGATTGAAAATGAGAAAAACACGTCTTGAGATCCTTGCTTTCAGATTCGCTCTATCAAGCTGTTCGTATGCACGTGTTCTCATCTTGTGCTGTCTGCTCTCAGTGAGTTTGGTTTGCTCTCTATGTAAGCTGCGCGTTGCCTATACAGCTGAAGTTTCGCTTACTGCCCCCTGGAGAAAACAGGTGGTACTACAAGCTTGAATTGCTCAGGAATCTTCCTTATTACGGTCCGAGGACATGACACATTTTTGACACGTTATTTTTTATATAATCAACTGCACCGAATGAATGCGTTAAAATTAAGAACGCGACAGCCCTAGTTCAAATGTATCACCTCACGAGTCAAGTGCTATAGTAAACGTTTTTAGATAAGAAAGCATTATGTGAGAAGCAGGGCAAAAAGTTAATGTTTATAAACTGATAATCTGCTGTTTTACTCGTGATTTGTGTGAAAAGAAATGAAAGTCATTGTTGTTTTAGTGCATCTAGTGTTCATTTCGACCGCACAGAAGCCACATAAAAATCATTTTGCAAATATGTAAAAATATATGTAGATACAGTAAAGTGATTCTATGGGACCAGGTAGCAAATTGCATGTATTTAATATATATTACAGTAGATGTTTCACCAGTGACCGAATAACAGCAGGGGGAAGCTTAAAAACAGTCATTATTTTTTGCAAATCTGTTTGGTGCCCCTAGTGGTGCAGAAATGACACTACAGCTCTACGAATGAAAAAAGACTAAGGAAAACACCACCGTATAATTATACTTTTTCATGCTTTTACTGGTGTCGTTTCATTTATATTTATTGGATGAGTCTGTTTACTTCTATTCAGTATGCTATTTTAAGCTAATGCCCAGTGCATTTTATTTCTTATTGCTTAAGAAGCACTCTTAATGAGTGAAACCATCTAGCCCATCAAATTGTTAAATAGTGTACAAATCAAAGAATTACAATCAAAATGCACAAACGTAAAGTTATATTCAACCACAATCCCAGATTTCTTCAACTTGAAATGGTTTCAAGACAAAGCACTTAAATGAAAGGCTTCTTAAAACAAAGCTTCTGTTTCTAGCGTTGACAAATTCACATTTTCATACTAGATTTGACTTATAATTAAGTTCAAGCTTGCGCTGCCATGTAGCCATCAACGCATTTCAAATGTGCCCACTGCAAACATGGCATGCATAATCTGCAGCCTTTTATACATTCTTGTCACCAGTTGATAACATTTGACTAGAACCAATTGCTGCTATTTATTTAAATAAGCTAAGCACACTTAGTTAAATATCGTTTTAGCACATCATGACCAACATTTGTACAACACGAGCATGAAAATTTCCATCATGCCTCCCAGTTGTACTCTTAACATATAGATGAATGCCTTCGTTGCTTTTTCGTATGACTCATTATTTTGTAGCACGTTTGCACATGCTAGGTCTTATGCAAAATAGGTTTTCCATGATGCTTTAATGAATCTGATCCTATATTGCTCCATTTTCACAGCAACGTTCTGCCATTTTTACTTTCCTTCTCACGTTAATTCTGTGCTTGTCACTTTAAATGATACAGCTGACGTAGCTGTTGTAAAAAAATCTTTTTTTTTAAATCCTGATGAAGCTTTCTGATAAATTGCCTTGGAAAAAGGTGATGGGCCCATTTTAGGCTTTTTGAAAGCCTTTTTTTAAAATTATTATTATTTACAGATTTACTACGATCCCAAATGAACTTATGGCTCATTTGAATGTTGAATGAACTAATATATTTATTTGGCTTCACTACATCAATTTGAATGTTTCTCAAGAGTAAAAAGTTGATGCACATTTATCTGCATCGATTAAGGGAGTGTGTGTTTGAACCCATGTATGTACTGTAAGTGTTTATACTGTATACATGGGTTGTATGTGTACATTCTGATTGCCTGTGCGTTACATTTTCTTTTATTAAAACGCCATTAAGAAGATGTTTTCATGAAAAATTACAAATTTGTCAGTGACTGAATCTGCCAAAGAGCATCTTTGCATCTCAGAATGTCACAAATTGGTCTCTTTAAAGGGACAGTTCACCCAAAAATTTAAATGTTCACATTATTGACTCACCCTCATGCCATCCCAGATGTGTATGACTTTCTTTTTTTGCTGAACACAAAGGGAGATTTTTTGTTGAATATCTCAGCTCTGTAGGTCCTTACAATGCAAGTGAATGGTGGCCAGAACTTTGAAGTACCAAAAAGTACATAAAGGCAGCAGTAAAGTAATCTGCATCACTCCAATGGTTAAATCTATATCTTCAGAAAGCAATATGAGATTAGTGGGTGAAAATCAGTTTAATATTTACATATAAATTCTCCTCCCTGCCCAGTAGGGGGTGATATGTATATGAAGAATGCAAATCACCAAAAACTCAAGAAGAAGAACTCTTAGGGGAGAAGAGTGCCTAGGAAAATGACTGTGAAAGTGGAGATTTATAGTAAAAAAGGACATATTATTCTCACCCACACCGACCATATCACTTCTGAAGACTTGGATTTAACCACTGGAGTCGTATGGATTACTTTTATGATGACTTCATGTGCTTTTTGGATCAACAAAGTTCTGGTCACCATTCACTTGCATTATATGGACCTACAGAGCTGAGATATTCTTCTAAAAATCTTCTTTTGTGTTCAGCAGAAGAAAGTCATCCACATCTGGGATGGCATGAGGGTGAGTAAATGATGAGAACATTTAACATTTTTGGGTTTGTGCTGTGTTGTTGTAACCCAATATGACTTTCTTTTTCTTAACACAAAGGGAGAAACTGTGAAATAATGTTGTGCTCAGTGATGTCATACAGTGGCAGTTTATGGTGACCACCTCTTCAAGCTTGAAAAGAACACAAAAGTACAATTCAGAAGTCTCATAAATTATTCCATGAGACTCACGATTGTTATAAAAGCATACGATGAGATTTGGTGAGAAACAAACCGAAATTGAATGTATTATTTAGTGAAAATGTTTACTGACTGTTGAACTCCTGTGCGCGTTCATGATAGGGCTCGAGAGCAACGGTTCACACAGCCCCCTTGCAACATTGGGACGTTCATGTGAAAACTCGTTGTGTTTATCTAAACCTTTTATTGCATGTTGTTTGCCATCAGGTTAGGACACAGTGTGACTACGGCTGCCTGTAGCCTCCTCTATGTTTCTGTTTGATTTCAGAGTACTCCGGTTAAAAAAAATAAGGCTGGGCATAGAACTGCATCAACTCTTCGACTACAAACGCTTCAGACATGTTTAGTGAGTTCTGTTCTCTGTTTTGAGTGCAGCTGTGTTGTGTTCTGTTGTCACTATCGCTGTAGAGGACCTGTTTTTAAATAAACAAACACATTTCCGCTTGAACACCCCAATGTCGCAAGGGTGCTGCGTGAACTGTTGCTCTCGTGCCCTATCATGAACACACACAGGAGACCAACATTGAGTGAAATCTTATCGTATGCTTTTATAACAATCATGAGTCTCATTAAATAATTCATTGAGACTTCTGAATTGTACTTTTGTGTTCTTTTGAAGCTTGAAGAGGTGGTCACCATAAACTGCCACTGTATGACATCACTGAGCACAACATTATTTCACAGTTTCTCCCTATGTGGTAAGAAAAAGGGGTTATAACAACACGGGGGTGAGTGAATAGTGACTGACTTAACAGTTTTGGTTGAACTAGTCCTTTAACTGAGGCTCTCTGGACATTTTGTGGTATTCTACAGTGTATTACTCATACTATGAGAATAGTGTACAATATGAGTATCGTATGCTACATCATGGTGCCTGATTGGTCCCAGAGGTTAAGCTTTTTACTACAAATATGATGACTGCCTCCGAAAACATTTGTCTGCTGGTTAAACTTCCATATCTGCACAGGAAAGCAATTGCAAACTTGTCCACATGATTCAAACTAAGGATGTTTGTTGTTGCTTTCGCATTGTAACTCTGACTGTTAGGCTTTTAGTGTTCCAGATGGGAATATAATTGATATATCTAACTTGATATATCTAACCTAACATATGTATAGAACAGAAAAAAAAAATAATATTAACAGTTTAATTAACACTTGATGTGATATTGATCATTGTGCGTCCATTTCCATTTTTAATGCTGTGTATTTTTTAATGAGATGTGCGTTCCTTTACTTGCAGTTACATACCAGTGGAATAGATACGTGTATTATTTTTTATTCTGTCGGTTTCTATTTACGATAAACTACATTGGTGCTCATGCGAACGAATTGATATGAATGGGTTTGAGGATTTGTTTCGAGGGTAGATTGTCAAGTCCTTATGCAAGGACTCTAAAAAGTGTGTCTTAAATGTGACTTGCTATGGTTGCCGGAGAAATTATGTGAACATTTGGATTTAGCTGGATTTTTGCTTAGTAAAATGTGATTTAATCTTCAATTAAGTCACAACAAACACAGTCTGGTTAAACAAATAGCACTCAAACAATGACACGTTAAGTGATACGTTATACTATATAGACCTAGAGAGTATATTAGAGGCAATGAATACAAGAGGAATTCATTACGAGGGAATTTTTTGGCTGATTTATGCTGAAATCCATGTAAATCCAAGTGTTCACACATGCATCCCGGCAACTTTGTGTACATTCTGAGTTGTACAATTTTTGGTTAGTTGGGAACATTTGACTGTTGCCCAGTTGGTATGTGTGTAACAGCTGATGTTATTAGATCTCTTAGAGATCTTTCTACAGTCTAAACAAGTATTTGTGTGTATGAAAGAAGAAAACATGGCTTTTTGTAGCTAAGAGAGAGTTAATTCAGAGTTGCCGTGGAAGTGTTGACCAGAGCGACCATGAAAGAGATTCATGTGAATCAGCTCTTGAACGAAAATCATTAAATGTGATCTGAAACTTCAGTGTCTTGTGCTTGTCATTATCTGATTCACAACACACTTGTTTTATTGGACAGAGTGTGCAGAACTTGGTTATAAAGTCAAAGTCACTGAAACTTCAGCGCCACATTGAGATAGAAATAACGTGTAATATGTATGTGGGCCAATGGGGCCAGTGCCCAGAGGCCCTTGACTGGCGGCTGGGGGGCTTTGAAAACGAATCACCCGCCATTATAATCCGTCCCTGTTGATGGAAGTGCAATATAGAAGATATTAACCCTCTACAGGGCAACGGAAAGTTTTCTTACGTCCCATATTCAGTACATGTTTCTTTAAATGATTGCAACCAATTAAAATGGTCAAAAAAGTATCATAGAACAGTCCAAAAAGGTGTTAGAGTCACTATCAAGCACCATTTGGAGGCGGGACTTCCTTTTCTGACACATGGTCACAGAAGCACACAGTGTGAGAAGTTAAGATTATTTGCTTTAGTATTCTTATTTAAAATGACATGAACTGTACATAAACAATATGTGTGTAGGAAGGTGTAGAAAAGTTTTTTTTATTTTGCATGTTCAGAAATTCAGTTTTTCTTTTTGTTGCCTCAGGGCAAATTTGTGCGATAAAGGGTACTTTTCAAGGATGTCTTTGCTGACAATTTGTTTGGACGTTATCACATATTACCACATGTATTAGTGCACAGTATAACCTATAAATATAGATGTATTTATTTAATTTGACTGCTTTTAACACATTTTGACAGAAAAATGGACATAAGATTTTTCTATGGAAGAGCAGAATCCACATGTTACCGTACGTTCACACCAGAAGTGGCGAGAGCGTCAAAATTCGCTCTGGCTGCCCTGCCAACAACGCTCAAGGACGCTCGAGGACGCTCTGACGTAGTTGAAATAGGCGGCAACGTTTGTTCAGAATGCTTTGTTTTGTGAACTATATTTAAAGGGGCCGCAATTTCAACATCCAGACATGTCGACCATTTACTTTTACATTTACATTTTCATGAGGATATACTTTTACTTTTACAAGTAGCGTATATCCTCATGAACTCTTTAAAATGTGAAAATAAGAAATCGATGGCAGAAAGTAATTAAAATTATAGTTGCTTGTTATCAAAATAAAATACATTTGTAATAAGAACTGTGGTCTTGGTCATATATTACAGGGAAACCTGTCATGGCAATAATTCGTTTCTCCTCAATTTTATCTTCGGAACGAATGTTTGGTGGGAACCAAAGTTTACACGGTTATGTTCTCTAGACTTTGCTAGAGCGGAGCACTTCTATATTCCAATAGGTTGCCGCCGAACTGCGTCACAGCTCATTACCATAATGTTGACTGCACTTGAACTTCCATCTGACGCCCACGCCGCCCAAGACTCGCCGCGCCGCTTCTCACCACCGAGAGACGCTGGCTGTCATTGAAAATGAATGACTTCAGGTCGATTTGACGCTCTCGCCGCCTCTGGTGTGAACGTACGGTTAGGCAAATCGCATCTGACAGTAGCTCTGGTTATCATTCAAATTATTGGTTTATACAGCAGACAGCATACAAATTAGGGGTCAAATATCAAGCTGTAGTTATTCTTGTTGTATTTTCATTGGCATTGGAAACTTTTCATATAGTTTTTATAGACACTAGATACCAGTGAGCATGAAGATGAAAACACAGATGAAGATGACAAGACCCCTTGATGGAAAACGTGTCACACCACTGCCTCTCCAATACACCCTGAATGGTTACTCATCCCTCCATCAGCTGATGGAATTCTGTCTCCATACCAGTATTTCAAAAGTCTTCTCTCCAACGACCTCTTTGAGCTTATTGTTAATGAGTCAAACCTGTACAGCATCCAGTGCAATCCTGCCAAGCCGCTAAACCTTACTGTTCAAGAACTTGAACAGTTCTTTGGCACCGTGCTCCACATGTCATTATTCGGTCTTCCAGCCACCCGCCTATTTTGGAGCCAAAGTAGCCATATTGCACATGTTGCTGATGTGATGCCTCTTGCACGATGGGAGGCTATCAAAAGATTTCTCCATTTCAGTGACAACATTTAGCAGCCCACGAGAGATATGGCTGACTACGATGATCTATACAAGATTCGGCCTTACCAAGCTGAAACAACTTACTATGCGTGAGACATTGAGTGTGGATGAACAAATGGTGCCATTTAAAGGCAAGAGCAGGATCAAGCAGTACCTACCCAGTAAACCAAGAAAATGGGGTTACAAAATATGATCTTGCTGGATCAGATGGCTTTCCACACAATTTTGAAGTTTATACTGGGAAAGCTGTCCATCCACCTGAGCTTCCAGATATAGGGGCAATTGGCAATGTAGTACTGCGCCTGGCAGAACCAGTAGAGAAGAATAGGAATTTCAAGCTTTTCTTTGACAACTGGTTTAGCTCAGTCCCACTGATGCTCGTGCCCGCCCAGCAAGGCATGCACTGCCTAGGTTCAGTACGCTCTAGTCGCTCGCCAGGAAGTTCCATGATGCCAGACGCTGATCTGAAAAAATCTGGCCATGGGTCCTTCCAGGAAAAAACAGCCTATGTTTGAGATACCCAGCTGCATGCAGTCAAATGGTATGACAACAGGCCAGTCACCCTCCTCAGTAGCTACATAGGTGCTCACCCTGTATCCCATGTCGACAGATGGGAATAGGCCAAAAGAAAACCATCACAGTCTGTGCAAATCCCCAAAAAATCCAAATGCCAGGAAGAGAGGGCGAACCCGTGGTGGGATTTCCCAACAGTATGAGGAGAAGTGGAGGAAGCAGGGGCCCGCGGCTCCCATCCCTAACCAGGATGTCCGCTTGGACAATACCTCACACTGGCAAATAATGTGTGACAAGAAGGGAAGATGCAGGGTTCCTGGGTGCACAGGAACACCCAAAGTGATGTGCAAAAAGTGTAACATACACCTCTGTTTCACAGCAGAGAAGAACTGCTTTTTGAAGTTTCACACGGAGTGAAATCTCATTACATGAAGTACATGATATGACACGACACACTACATGATACAAACCTACGCCTGAATCAATTCTAATATATCAATGTATTTCAAGTGTTTTTTCCTTTTTACTTAATGATTTCTTGACATTTTTGAAAAATTATTTGTGATTTTGTATTGCTCTCTGAGCCTTGCTTATGATATGTGAATTAATAATTTTCTCTATGGTTCTATACCATTGTTGCACAATGTTGCCCTAAGGCAACAAAAAAATATTTTGGGGGTGGGGGGGTAATTTTTTATTTTTTTTTATCAATAAAATGTTCCCAAATGAACCAAGAAATGATGAGGAATAATTTTTATCATGTACCATCAAAATGTGTGCAGTAGAGGGTTAAGATATGAAAATATTAATCAAACCATGAGGAAGTTTTTGTTGTGCAATCTGAGTTAGAGCTGTGTGATATATTATTTATAGACAGACAACGTAATTATTTTACACTATAAAAAGGAGTGTGAAAAATCTTGGACGATTTCCATGATGGGAAGATCTTGTTGGGTGACTCAGACATTTACCAGCAAACGGTGTTTAAAAGTTAAATGATCTTCTGTGGATGCAGAACATGCGGTGGGGGAGTATATGTCATTTGAAAACAAACAGGTTACTCAGTTGAGACATTACAGCAACCATAAATCATAAACAATGTTAGATCCAAGGTAAAGGGGGCGGGTGCGGTGCCAAAACACATGCCAATATGGTACCAGATATCTGGCTGAAAGGATAGTGAAATAGCTTAGCTGTTCAAACTAACTAAAACAATTGTGTCTCTTTTAAGTGCAGAAAAATAGCAGTACTTTTCCAACATTTTCAAGACAATTTACACACACTGAGCATTTTATTAGGAACACTATGGTCCTAATAAAGCGCTCATTTACATTTATCCATTTAAAAGACGCTTTTATCCAAAGTGACTTACAAATGAGGAACATAGCAATCGATTTGTTATACAAAGTTCAACAACATCTACAGTATTGTACTGCCAAGCTCTCAAGTGGCTGGAGTTGTATTGGTGCAAGTGCAGAAGAAAGAGACAGAAGTATTTTTCATTTTATTTATTTGTGTACAGTAAGTGCAGTTGCTGTGGATTGGTTTAGTGCTTGTGGAACAGATATGTTTTCAGCTGGTTCTTGAATATTGATGGGGTATCAGCAGATTGTGTGGATGTTGGAAGCTCATTCCACCACAGTGGAACAAAGAAAGTGAAAGATCATGAAATGGACTTTGAACCTCTTTGTGATGGGCCCACCAGGCACCGCTCATTCATAGATCGCAGAGAGCGAGTTGGAGCATAGACCTGGAGAAGTGAACTGAAGTAAGAGGGTGCCTTTCCATTGGCTGTCCTGAAGGCCAGAGTCAAAGCCTTGAATTTGATACAGGGAGCTACAGGTAGCCAGTGAAGTGAAATCAAGAGTGGGGTGACATGAGCCCATTTTGACACGCTCCTGCTTTCTGGACCATCTGCAGTGGCTTAATTGTGTTTGTTGGGATGCCAGCCAACAAAGCATTACAGTAGTCCAGTCTTGAAATGACCAGAGCTTGGACCTGGAGCTGTGGAGCATATTCAGACAGAAAAGGTCTGATTTCCCTCATGTTGTAGAGTGCGAATCTGCAAGACCGGTGGTTGATGAGATGTGGGAGGTAAAATTAAACTGGTCATCTACCACCACTCCCAGGTTCCGAGCTGTTTGGGTTGGTGTTATTGTAGTTGAACCAAGATGAATAGTGAGGTTGTGGTCAACAGATGGGTTGGCTGAGATCACGAGGAGTTCTGTCTTGGCAACGTTGCGCTGAAGGTGACTGAAATGTGTCTTGTACGAAATCTTCATCCAGGCCGAAATGTCCAAGAGGCAGGCAGAGATAGAAGCAGGGACAGTAGGGTCATCAGGCTGGACAGATAGAGCTGCTTGTCATCTGTGTAGCAGTGGCAGGAAAAGCCATGTGCCTCAGTGATCGGTTCGAGTGATGTTGTGTATATGGAGAAGAGGAGGGGTCCAAGCACTGATACTTGAGGAACACCAGTGGTCAGCTGGTGTGACTTGGACACCTCTACTCTTCAGGAGACCTTGAAAGATCTGCCAATGATGTATGATTCAACCAATCCCAGCGCAGTTCCTGTGACGCCCAGGTCAGAGAGGGTGGACAGGAGAATCTTGTAGTTCACTGTGTCGAAAGCAGGAGACAAGGAGGATGAGGACAGATTATTTGGAGTTAGCTCTTGCCAGTCGCAGGGTTTCAGCTGCTCACAGAAGGGAAGTCTCTGTTGAGTGTCCTTTATTGAAGCCAGAATGATGTCTGTCGAGTAGGTTGTTCTGTGAGAGAAAAGCAGCCAACTGGTTGAATATGACCCTCTCAATAGTTTTAGACAGGAAAGGTAATAGAGAGACTAGTCTGTAGTCATCGACAACTGTTGGGTTATGTGTTGTTTTTTGAGCAGTGGGGTTACTCGAGCCTGCTTTAATGTATTGTGAAAGTTTCCTGTTGTGTGAGATGTGTTGATAATGTGTGTGAGTGTGGGTAAAATTGATGGAGAGGCAGCTTGCATAAGATGTGAGGGGATAGGGTCAAGTGGACAGGTGGTAGGATGGTTGAAAGAAGCACTTTGGGGGAAGAATAGGAGAACAGAGAATGGGATGTTGGAAGAGACTGGCTGTGGGTGTTAGGTGTAGAGAACTGGCTGCTGATTAGACCCCGAAGCCGCCGCCAGGCGCCGCCATTTGCGCCATTTAGAATTTCAGCCGCCGCCAGCCAATAATTTCGTAAGCCAAATTGAGCCGCCATCTGATAAAGTTTGGCTGAGCCGGCTAGAATTATTTGCATCAAATAATAATTCTATCACATAGAGACATACACACACGAACTATATAAACAATACACGAGATCTATTTTCCCACTGGATTCATAACAGCGCAGTCTTGTGCTCGTTGCTACGATACACAGACTCACAGTGAATTGACGACCAATTAAAATTGCTCGTTTTCCGTACAGAAGAAGCGTATGCATGTTTTTCTCGCACTGAGGTGAAATGGCGGAAAGAAGCAAGCAAGGTAATTTTGATCTCACTTCTCACATACTTTCCTAATTCCTACTTACTTTTTTCTTAACTTAGGCCTACCCAGACTTTTGTTAAATCTTCAGGGCACGGTTGCACAAACACCTGAATCAAAGATTGATGTTATGAACCAAATATTCTGGAACGGAGAGATTTATAGCACTGAACGTGATATTACTGCAGTAACAAACCACCGTTTCCACATTGCTAATTCACGACGCATGCTTCAGTGTACATTGAAGTGAAATGTGCAAAACTTTGTCCAAAATAATACTGATAACAGTGTGTGTTTATATTAAGGCGAGACACGGCAGGCAAAAACATGGTTTTTTTTTTACTGGTCAATTTTGAGATTTTTGGATATTTGTCTTCAATAACATGTCTTCTTTCAGACTTGTGGTGAAAAAAAGTCTGAAATACACATTTAGGTCTTTATTTTACTACACTTCGTCTGTTTGCATCTATAGATTTCTCATAAAATTCAACAAAAGTTTGCATTCTTAATCAAGGTGTAATATGATAAGCTTCATCCATGATAATGCCAAGTTATTGTATACAACTTAGCCTACATGCATTTAGCCTAAACACAACACATTGTAGGCTATGTGAAAATGTTTAGTAGCATACAGACTACAAAATAAATATGTACAAACGTTGTGAAAGTAAAATCTGGTGTTTTCTTTATTACACTGTATTGCATTTTGTAGAAATATAGTGTAAGCCATGCATTGCTTGGAAATATTGAGATCTAGTAAATCAGTATAACATAGACAGTGGTGGACTAAGTACACATACCATGTACTTGAGTTAAAGTAAAGATACTCAAGGTAAAATATTACTTAAGTAAAAGTAGAAGTGCTGCCTTTAAAAATTCACTTGAGTAAAAGTACAAAAGTATTTGCCTTCAAATGTACTTAAGTATCCAAGTACTATGATTTTTTATGGCCATAATGTCCTATTAAAATTTGTCACAAGACTCTTGCTTAACTCAGTCTACATGAAGACTAATGTCACTCTTGGCACACCAATCTATTAATAATATGACATTAATTAGTCAGATGTGTGTGTATATATATATATATACTATATATATATACATATATACTATATATATATATATATATATATATATATATATATATATATATATATATATATATATATATATATATATATATATATATATATGAATTGAATACATTTTTTGTGTGTTTAATTTTGGAGGGAAGGGACTGTTCCCATAAGGTATAATACATTTACAGTATTTACTGTATATATTTTTCTCGAGTGCCTATGGTCATAATTATTAACATCCTAATGTTATGATACATTCACATAAACCTGCACAATGCCATTAAATATAATATATATATATATATATATATATATATATATATATATATATATATACATACACACACACACACACACACACACACACATACATAGAACATATATATATATATATATTCTATGTTATGGGAGCAGCCAATTTCCTCCAAAATTAAACACAAAAACGTATTAATGCAGTGTTTCTGCTACTCTCCAGAAAAACAATGCTATTATATGCAAGTCATTTTAGTGTCAACATAATAAGCAATGTACATTATGCGTCAATATTTACCGATAATATTGCTGCAATAATAGCTGCTGCTCTCTGCCCTGCTTAAAATCATTGGCAACGCAATTTGTTTGGAACTATTGAGAGCTACACGAATCACGTGACCGCGCGGCGGCGAGACCACTGTCGCAACCGTCTATGTTCGCAACTCTCATATTTAACGGCTCTGGGGTGCGTTTCCCGTACAACAACGTAACTTGCTGCTCCACTACCGTAGTACGATGCACTGTTGAAGAAATCAACTTCCTAGTCACGACTGTTTCCCAAAACCGTATTGTCGCAAATTGGTTGTTCAACCACGTTGATTAACGATGTCACACATGTGGTGGAGTAAAAACTACTTTTAATGAATCTGTTTGCGATCGAATTAATGCTAGATGTTTTGCTATAAATTACGGACATGTCATCTGAGGACTCTCATATTTTTCTCAGTTATTTGCTTTATTTCCAGATTCAATCATAGGCTCGTTCTTACGCACTAGAGCACGTTCACACATGCGCACTCTTCAAAAACGGTGCTTTAAATCTATTGACAAACTAAAAGACATAAAGGACATTTGTATGTCTTCTAAATTAAAGATACTGATTGTACTGAATGTCATCTTGCTTATTTGGCGCAAGATAATAATTTATTAAGCCCACATGTTATACTAACAAGAAACTCTGCTTCTAACCACAGGTCGAGAGCTGTCGTTCCAACCACACAACTCTGAGATGCTGTTTGCGAATGTTCGTTGGAACGATGGTTTCGGGAAACACCGACTCGTTGAACTATGATGATAACGACGGAACTTGCTACCATAGTTGGCTAACGATGCTTTTGGGAAACGCACCCCTGGTTCACGCTTAGCAGATGCCGCCAAGGCAAGTTCAAGACAAAGCGCAGCTGTACTGTGATTGGTGGCTCGTTTGACCAGTTACGCTTTTATCCACTCATAAATAAAAAGGAACGACTGATTTTGAAAATGTAGTAGAGTAAAAAGATATTTGACTTTGAAATGTAGTGGAGTTAAAGTAAAAGTCTCCCCAAATTTAAATACTTCAGTAAAGTACAGATACACAAAAAAGCTACTTAAGTACAGTAACGAATTACATTTACTTCGTTACTGTCCACCACTGAACATAGACATCTGTAGACATGAAGTGGCAGCTTCAGCCATTTGCAGCTATGAAAAGTTTGGCGGCTGCAGCAGCCATTTAGGTTTTGGCTGAGCCGGCTAGCCAGCCAATAACTTCATCAGCCAGCCATTATTCTCAAAACAAATGGCTTCGGGCTCTACTGCTGATGCTCGCTTCTTTGTCAGTAAAAAATGTGGCAAAGTCATGAACAGTCAGAAAAATAGTAGGATGTGGTGGAGGAGGGTAGAGAAGAGATGAGAAAGTTGAAAATAGTTTTTATGAATCTGGGGTTCATACGTGGTCTTCTGCTTTTGTAGCCCTTCCGCCTCATGGTTCGACGTGTTGTGCATTCTGAGATGCTATTCTGCTCACTACAATTGTACAGAGTGGTCACCTGAGTTATCGTAGCATTTCTGTCAGCTCAAACCAGTCTGGCCATTCTCCGTTGACCTCTCTCATCAAGAAGACGTTTCTGTCCGCAGAACTGCTGCTCCTGTCAAAATGTCTTTTGTTTTGGCACCATTCTGAGTAAAATCTAGTTCAGCAGTTACAGAAATACTCAAACCAGCCCGTCTGGCACCAACAATCATGCCACTGAGATCAAATTTTTCCCCATTCTGATGGTTGATGTGAACATTAACTGAAGCTCCTGACCCGTAAATGCATGAGTTGATATCGCATGTGTACAGGTGTTCCTAATGAAGTCTTAAGGGAGTGTATTTGTTGTGCTGCCTTTCAATTCTGCTCATATACAAACACTGACTGTATACGTCATTTTTTTTAAATTAGGAATCTAATGAGAATCACCATTGAGAATAAGTCCAAGTAAAACATCTGGACAAATTACATGAAATTGTGTGGAAAATGTGCTTAATTGTGATAATGTCACAATGCTAAATATTTACTGGTCCATAAAAGGCTTATTTTCCTTTATGCAAAATGTACTTGTGACAGCGCGGAGGGCGGGGCCGGGTCGTGATCATACACACCCGGTCCCTTATCAGGCTAATTAAGCCTCTGAGAGGGATAAAGGCTGATTGCGGACGGTGGAGCGATGAGAGAGAGATCATTTACGGACATGTCTGTCATGTGTGTGTTTGTCTTTTAAGTTAACCATTAAAATATTGTTTATATCGCCAGGCCGGTTCTTGCCTCCTCATGTCCATTTACACTGCTTTAGAGTACTTTTTCTCTCTTTTATTGTTACGAATTTAAGATTTTTATTTTCTAATTTATTTTAGAGTGAGATACACCCAATCACATGTTAAAATAAATGACACACGGCAGTCCGGCAACTCCTTATGGCACAAAATAGCTGTCAAATTGAGCCTAAACGTAATGACTCTTCTAGCTTGCTGACTTGTGTCATTGATTTTCTTATGAAATGCCACCAGGAATACAAATGGGTAATTTTTATGCAAATCTTTCAAAAAACATTTACTTGGATTTAAGCTCTGGCATCATGTTTTTTATCCAACATAAACATAAGTACTCCGGGTTTGTGTTAATTTGTTGTCAAATTATAGTTAAAACTAGATTTCTAGCTGTTTTGTATGTTACTGACATACTCACCCAAGTCATAAGTCAAATGCATTTTTTTTATTTTATATTTATTTATTTATTTATTTTATCATTTGCCAGGTCAAACTTGTAAATCGGACTGTTTAGAAAAGTAATAGTTCACATCTACTCAACAACACACATGATTTGAGGTTCCATTCATGTATGTAGCACAAATATTAAGTATTAGCAATAGTACTGATTCTTGCCTTGCAAAATAACACCTATAAAGTTTGTAGAATTAAAGGTCGTAATTCTAATGACAAACATAACTAATCTTTCACAAGTGCTATTTGGCCTGTAATTGACTAGTTGGGATTACATTTAGGTGAATGAATAATTCAGGACAACAGGTTAAAGGACTATAAAGCAGTATAAGTAAGATGCACCTCAGAGTATTTCTGAGCATGATTGATTTGCCATTTTCTTCAAAGTGGGGCTCAAATGTAAAGACCACAAGGATGAGTGTGGACGAGCTTTTACAGAGTTTCTAACAAGCCATCGTGCCTTCAGTCTCAGGGCAACATGCCTTGTTTGTCTAACATGCCCTCAGTCTGTGTCTAATCCCTGTCATTTATCTGCATTATCTCTTGGCAGCAGAAAAGAGGTTTTAGGAGATTTCATTGGTCTGTGAGAGATTCTTGACATCTTGAAAAATTAAGTATGCATTGATTGTCCAGATTGTCCATCCTTGCTTCATATTTGAAATGTGCTATTAAGATCGAGCTGTTGTTTTGTATGCACAAGTGCATTACCGTCAATTTCAGAGAGTTTTCTTGCCAAATCTGATTAAGACAGATTGGGCTTTCAGCATTTCATGGATTCTGTATAAGATCGTAGTGAGGTAAAGTTTTGCTGGTTCAGCTCCAACTAATAGGCTAGTACAGCTTTGGCACTTGGGTAAATAGCACACATGTAGGTCTCCATTCATGATTGTAGAAATATATAAAATGTGTAAAAAAAAACACTATATTCTTACTCATTTTTAGTCATATTGTAATGTCTATCTCCTGTTGGAGAGTTAAAGAGCACCATTAATAGTTTGATGAGCCCCTTCTTTAAAGGCATTGACGTATTTCCCACTCAAAAATAGCTCTGATTCAATCGTGGACAGTGGTTACACATGTTTGAAATGAGCTTTCTTCATTTAAATATGCTATATAATCTCAACACAAACACAATGTGTAGAAAGAAAATCTGAAAAAATCTGAATTGGGAAAACCCAAGAAAATAAGACGAGTCAGTGTAACTCGAAGTCATCTCTTTTATTTCTTTATGTACTAAGTAGTGAGGGGGGGGGGCTTAGTGGCTGCTCGACCTTGTCCAAGGGTCTCCAACAGGCTAGCGGAGGGAAGGATTGCCTTACTTTCCTTTCTCAGTGAGTGCTACGCCGTCCACGTTAAGACGGCATTTTTGACAGCGAAAACAGAACTTTTGGAAAACGCTCTCCCAAGTGGATACATTTGAAAACGCCATCTTCGTGTTGTGGTGTGGACTGGGAAAACTGATATATCTGAAAACGATGATGTCTTTGTTGTCATGTGACATCGTCATGTGATCCATTCAACACCAAACAATCACGATGGCGCCCATGTTGTAGCGGCATTGTTGTGCCTTATATTAACTTTGATGGGATTTTAAAGATAAATGTTACTTAGTACGACCTTCACATTGCATTGCTTTAAAGGCCTGACTTTTCTGTCTGAGTGATTCATCCCATAGCCTTCGGTTTCCACACCTGACCCACAAGGCAGTGGGGGTTTCTCGTGGCCCGGGGGGGGGTGCTCGGCCTTGCCCAAGGCTCTCCCAAGGGTCTTTTCTTATGCGCAGTAAGGGGATTTCATTTTCATAGGTTTCAGTGTGGATGAGACGCTTTTGGAAAACGCTTCAAAACAGCAGTTTGGACAGAGAGCGAAAACACCATTTTCAATTGTATCCGAATTAACGTAGCCTTAGGGAAAATCATAAGAAAGCTTGTTCAAAATACCAATGTTTCTCTTACTTGCGTGGTGCACAACAGTCATTTTCGTATTAGATTAAGGATACTATTATATTGACTTAATTGGACATATCGTAGAGTTTGTCTTTTTTTAAAATAGCCAAAAAACTTCAGTTTACTTCAGGGGTGTGAAACATGATGTGCTTCTTGCTCGTCGGTTGGAGGTGGTATAAGAGGCGGGACATTCTCATTCTAGAGAGCATTTAGTTGGACAAAGATTTTTGTACACCCCTGAGTGCAAGATGAGTCTTCAATATTTTTGAAGACTCCATTTTCCTGGAAGACTATAACTTTAAAATGCATATATCTTCTAAAAGATTAATTTAATCAATAATTAGGAGTACTCTATATAGATGACGTCAAAGCTAACAGACATGGAATAAAAGCCTAAAAGGTAAAATTGTGTTGAGTAAGATGTTTGGTTTTCTGATTTGGTATAGACATTTTTGAGTAAACTGGAAGGACAAACTTGAAGCTACGTCAGCACACATTTGAGAGGTTAACAATAGCCTATTATTTATCATCAATAGTAGCATTTCACCATCTCTCCAACATATACTAATGGAGCTAAACTATATTTATACTATGGTTACCAACTGCTTTCAATCAGTTTCTGGCGCTCTTTCTCTGAACTGACCAAAATGACTTTATGGTTGAATCATTGAACTATTGCAAAACTTGGATGTAAAATTGAAGGCTGTAGTGTTCTTGTAAAAGACATTTTAAGAGCAACTCTGCTACTGCTTTGTGCGCAATCTCCATTTTGTGTCACATATCCCATTTATTCCAATTGGCTTCTCCGATCCACAATACGCTAACTGTTATTTCATTTAATTAACACTGATGCATTCATTTCAAGTCATCAGTGACGGCCCAACACCCTAACTTTTCCATTGCAAGACCGCAAAGGTCAAAAGAAAAAAATGTTCTTTCCTTCTTCCAAAAGTCTTGAATCAGTTAAAGGGATACTTTGCCCAAAAATCATCCATTTACTATGCTGTTATTGTGCTTTTTTTTATTCTTTTTGATGCCTGAAGGCCTCGGACCCTTTCATTGTATAATCATGGAAAATATGGGAATGTTCTCCTTTTGGTCTCCACAAAAGAAAGTAAGACATACAGGTTTTGAAAGACATGATGGTTAAAGTACAAAGTATCTTCTGTTACATGAGTCTGACTGTTCCCAGCTTCTCTCCAACACTCAGCTGGAGGAGCACAGTAGCTCTTCCATGACTTCATGTAAACATGTCTGTTCATGTGCTGCATTTCTCTCTTTTTTGGACAACGAGTTCCCCACATCTGTAAATTTAGACTCGACATCAGGCCCAGAGCAATGGCTGCTTTTATCGAGTGTTGTGTGTTCAGTTTGGCATCTGCTGAGTTTCTTTCCTGAAAGGATGTAGGTTAATTCCCTGTATGCTGTAAGAGAACACAGAGTGACAGTTAGCTTGTTTGTTTAAGGATTTGTGCTCTGCAGAAAGCTATAAGTGTCTTAGTCTTAACGAAAATGTCAGGTTTCAAGGTTCAAATTTATATGAAACAGGTATTGAATTTTCACTACCTTTTTACCTCACTACAATACTTTATATCCAATAACTAGAGCATTTTTACATATTTTGAAGAAAATGTGAGTGGTGCATTCATGTTTACAACTTACCACCACAATGCTTTAGGGTGTTGTGTTGTTTTTAGCATCTTGCTATACATTTGTTAGGATGTTCTAGATGGTGGCTAGGCTTTTAGGTAGTTGCTCATTTGTTCTGACTGTTTTTAGCTCATTGCGATGCTGTAACTAGGATGTTCTAGATGGTGGCAAGGCTTTTAGGTGGTTGCTCAGTTGTTCTGACTGTTTTTAGCTCATTGCGATGCTGTTACTAGGATGTTCTAGATGGCGGCTAGGCTTTTAGGTGGTTGCTCAGTTGTTCTGACTGTTTTTAGCTCATTGCGATGCTGTTACTAGGATGTTCTAGATGGCGGCTAGGCTTTTAGGTGGTTGCTCAGTTGTTCTGACTGTTTTTAGCTCATTGCGATGCTGTTACTAGGATGTTCTAGATGGCGGCTAGGCTTTTAGGTGGTTGCTCAGTTGTTCTGACTGTTTTTAGCTCATTGCGATGCTGTTACTAGGATGTTCTAGATGGCGGCTAGGCTTTTAGGTGGTTGCTCAGTTGTTCTGACTGTTTTTAGCTCATTGCGATGCTGTAACTAGGATGTTCTAGATGGCGGCTAGGCTTTTAGGTGGTTGCTCAGTTGTTCTGACTGTTTTTAGCTCATTGCGATGCTGTTACTAGGATGTTCTAGATGGCGGCTAGGCTTTTAGGTGGTTGCTCAGTTGTTCTGACTGTTTTTAGCTCATTGCGATGCTGTAACTAGGATGTTCTAGATGGCGGCTAGGCAGCGGCTATGTAGGTGGACACTAGGGCAGGGTTGGCAACTCTCACCCATTTGGCATGAGACACTCGCTTTCAGGCTCGGTCTAACGTTCTCACTGCCCAAATAAATCTCATGCCAAATAAGAAAAAATTTGAATTTAAAATAAATAAAACATAGCAACAAATCTTCAATTTGGGTTTTTCCATCAGCAAGAGACTTGAATTTCATGCCATCGAAACAAATTTACCACTGCAACGCACATCAGCGTGTTTCGGTGATAGGATAACCAGAGTTTTGGGGTAGGGCAGAGCATGCAACTCGACATGCATTCAATATATCGGCGCGCGGATACCACAAAACAAATGTACTGAATTTAATATGAATTATACAGAGAATCATCTCATTTAAATCACTAGGGAAGAAGTCAAACCTCTCAAACTGCTAGACAGACCCGACATTATAAACAGCACTGATAATGTAAAGAGGAGACAACAACATGCATCAAAATCAATTATAAGGCTTTTTAAAATGCACATCATCACCCTTACTAAAATATATTGTATTTATGCTGTTAGACACAGTGACAGAAAAGTCATAGTTTCGTATTAAATCTATTAGGTGGAATTAGGTAAACGTAATTTTTTGATTCTTTTATTTAAAGTACTTTATGTACATGTGTTTAGGCTAGTAATTCATCAATAACAAATACTAAAAGACTAGCTACATTGATCTAACTAAAATAATGATGAGGAGCCATCCATTGTGGTTATGGCCCTATTATTAGGGTAACAATGACAATTATACAGTGGAAGAACTATGACATGCTAAACACTCATAAGGGCAAGTACAAACTGCAGAATGAATGGGTTTAAAATCTGGACCGCTGTGTATTTTGGACAAATTATATGGACAAACTGGCCCTGTTTACCTTTAGACTTTTCATGATATGACTTTCTACAAATTATTAAGAGACTGATGAAGGAAAACAATATTTCGAAAGGACACAAACATGTTTACTGGAAGCACAGTCCCAGCTCAGTTAAGTGGCCCACTCATACTGTAGGCAAACCGTCAGAATATTATAACTAGCCCTATTAAAATAAGGTCTTATTTAAGTTAATTTAGTTTGATTCCCCAAAGCAATTTGAAGTAAAACAAGTGTACAATTCAAAAAGTTCCAAATTTCCATGTAAACAGGAAATGCAGTTGAGTAATTCTGTTAATTAGTAATTAATTGCTATTATGTAACCAACCAACTTTGAGCTTGTGGGTGAATTTAGTACCTCAGCCACCATAAAAGACCATTTTTGGAACCAAGTAAAACCCTGGTTGTGCCATAGTGTGTGGGTGTTTTGACAAATTATGAATGGTTGGTAAATTTGCATACAATAAGTGGGCCAGAAAAAAAGTATTTGCCTTATAGGGTTGGATTAGGTCTTGTTGTGATGTTAGAAATTAAAGATAGAGAGACTTCTAGTATGAAGTATGCGCACTATACAGTATGTCCGGGAACACATCAAGGTGCCACGGGCACTGGGGCCCTTGGACTTGAATGACGGTTTGCCTGTTCATTAATGTGGCCATAACATAAAAATCTCACTCCAGCCTGGTATCCAAAGTTGGCAACCCTACGCTAGGGTGTTTTGAGTGATTTTTAGCTCATTGCTATGCTGTTGCTAGGATGTTTATAGTGCCTAGGCACCTACTAGGCTGTGGCTACGTAGGTGGTTGCTAGGGTGTTCGGAGTGTTTTTTAGCGCATCGCTAGGCTGTTGACTGGAAGATCCTGAGGTGTTCTTAGTGTTTTTTGCTCATTGCAATGCTGTTGCTAAGATGTTCTAAACAGCCGCTCCCTATAAGCAGACTACGCAGTCTGCGTAGGGCACCAACACCCTAGGGGGGCACCATCTTACCCTAGGAGGGCAACAGAAAGTCCACCGGCTGCCCTTACTCACACGTTATACGTTATTCAAGGACCCAAAAGCAGTTGCAGAACATAGAGATCGCTTCACGCTCATATCACGTGAACATATGAACATATCACGTGAACACCCCCCCTCCCCCCGTCTACCTGGAACTCTGCGTAGGGCATCAGTTTGGCCAGCGTTGGCCCTGGTTCTAAATATTGGCTAGGCTTTGGCTACGTAGGTGGTTGCTAGGTTGTTCTGAGTGGATTTTAGCTTGTTGCTATGCTGTTGCTAAGATGTTTATGATGGTGGCTAGGCTGTTGCTAGGTGGTTGCTAGGGTGCTCTAATGAGTTTTTAGTATGATTTTTCTTATTTTTAGCTAAATTAGAAGTTGATTACCAAATTTTTCATCATAGTTGAACAACTATGATGTAAGCACTCATCTTAAAAAGGGGAGCGATTTCCCTAAAATACCCTATGCTGTTCCAGAGAAGGAATCCAAAACAATTCATTAAAACATTCCAGCTGAGCATAAAATTACGAAATGTATAAAATATAAATTAAACTTTACAGCTACAGCTTAGAAATATAATACAGTACTTGTTATTCCCAGATTCCCTCTTGGCTTTTGTAATGGAATATTTTCATGAAATCTCAGTGCTGAGGTTCTAATATATGAAGGTGATGACAGTTTCTTGATCACCCATGAGCCAGTAAAACTCTGAATGCACTCAAACTAGAACACACCCCAGAATTATTAATGCACAAGCATTTTTAATGACGAACAGGTCAATAGTCCAATAGAGGGAGTGAAAGTGTGTATTTCCTTGTAGTTTTGTCTCGATGAATTTGAACATTGTAAATTAGTCCATATTGTACACCATGTATGTTTAGACATACACCAGCACAAAAGTCATATGTTGCCTGTGCCTCCAATGCTGTATCTACTCTTTACAATATCCCCAATATCCACAACACATGCTTCCCAAGATATCCATTTAAAAGGATAGTTGGCCCAAAATACTATGACAGTAATATGTTATGTTTGCTATTTGGCAAATGCAAAGCAAAGGTATGTTTTATGACTGCATCCCTTGGGTTTAAGGGTCCTGCTCAAGGGCACAGATGATGGAGGATGAAAACCAAGGACATTCAACAATATAAGGACATCCTCCTTCCTGCATATGCAACCCTTTGTGACAAATGTCCTCTCCAAAATACATCAAACCCAGCTGTGTTAAACAACAGTAATGTGTCCAGCTGGGATGTAACCAGATATTCAGGATTTGGGTGAACCAAATGTAATAATTGAAAGGTGAAGTAATTTTTTGAACATTTGAATACTATCTAATATCCCAGCTTAGTATGGAGAGACAACTATAATCCATTTGTAGGTTGATATTTCCTAAAAGTGTACATACTGTGGCTCTGTAACTCTATGAAAGCATTTCTTTGTTTGAGCATCCCAATTAGCCTGACATAGCAACTTTGGCTAGGCCAGTTGAGAAAATTGGTTCAACTAATGAAAATAGTCATTATTTTTGCACTTACACATTTCATCTGTAAGAATAAAACAATGAAAAACACTACAATCAAGCCTTAATCGGAAAATATTGGGGGTTAAATGCTTTTAACGATGCTTGTTGTTGTTTTTATTTCTCTAATTCTTCCTAAAAGATTGAATGTTTATGTTGGACATGAATTTCAATTGTAAATTATACTGAAAGCACGCATTGCTTAAGATACCAACACAATGGGGAGTATGTTTTTTTGGAGCAAATCACATGAGTTTAGAGGAGATTTAATGGTGTCTAAACAGATCGGACAGAGATACAGTCTCTCTATGTTCCACAGAAATTAATCTTCCAAGCAAATATTCAGTCTCAAAGGTCTGTACTTTTGGTTTTCTCTTTCTAAAGTGCTTTTCATGTGCACTCTGTACATTCTGTGTCTGTCGTAATCTCTACTTTTCCTTCCCTCTTTAGCGTTTTGTGGCCATTTATGAAGACAGAGTTTTATAAACAGGATTTATAGACAATTGGAAGAGTTTTTGGGGTAGACCTGACCTGCTAAAGAGAGACGGACTCCATCCCTCCAGGGAAGGTGCAGCTCTCCTCTCTAGCAATTTGGCTCATAATGATAGTATTTGACTAACTGGGGCCCAGGTCAGGAAGCAGACAGACTGGTCAACCCGAACATCTGCTAGCTGCCTTGAGACGTCACACAGGTCACATAAACTACAACACATAGAGACTGTATCACCTAGATATCATCTAGAGACTGTGTCTGTTCCCAGAACTACCAAACACAAACCCCTCACTAAATTATTTAGAAAAAATAATGATAAATAATATATCAAATATTTTTTTTAGATAAACATCAAATAAAAGGTAGGGCTACTAAACATTAGATCTCTTTCTACCAAAGCACAAATTGTAAATGAAATGATTACAGATCATAGTTTCGATGCGCTCTGTTTGGATGAATATTTTAGTTTAAACTAATCTACTCCCCCAGGTTATTGTTATAAACATGAGCCTCGTCTGAAGGGTCGAGGAAGAGGTGTTGCTACAATTTACAGTGAAGTTTTTGGTGTTACTCAGAGGACAGGATATACGTTTAAGTCTTTTGAAATAATAATGCTTAATATGACACCGTCAGATCTAAATAAAAAAATATTTTTTTTCAAAACTTTTGAAACACTTGACTGAAATGTTTCTCATGATCTTAAAAATCTCATGATCTGAATGCGTATGCTTAAATGTTTGAAATTAATTTTGAAGACAAAAATATAATTGTGCCAACATATTAATTTATTTCATTACAAAACTAAATTTAATAAATAAAAAAAAAAGTTTTTTGAAATTGATGACTTATTGAGCGAATAATAAAGAAAAGAAGCTAATATATGTCCAACATAGATGGTAACTCCTTCAATACTGTTTAAAAAGCATCCCACGGTGATGCCTCAAGAAGTTGGTTGAGAAAATGTCAAGAGTACATGTCTGCAAATTCTAGGCCAAGGGTGACTAAATCAAACTAGTTTTGATTTATTTATTTTTTTGTTTAGTCACAATATAATTCCCATATTTCCATTTATGTTATTCAATAGTTTTGATGACTTTACAATTATTATAAAATGTGAATATTTGTAAAAATATATGTGTTTTTTATAAAGAATGAGTATATTCTTTATCTTATATTAGTAGTGTAGTGTATAGATCACCTGGGCCGTACTCTGGTTACTTTGTTGAATTTGCTAATTTTCTATCAGATCTTGTAGTTTAAATTTAATTCTGTCATATGGAGTTGATGTTGATAATACAGAAATTGTACCGCAGAGCGATGACATCTGGGATCATTACCTCGTCTCTTGTATACTGCGATCAGCTAATGTCACTCAATCTACACCATGCTATCGTTCAGGTAGAACTATTCTTTCGACCACTAAAGATAGCTTCACTAATAATTTTCCAGAATTGTCTCATACTCACTAAGCCAAAAAGTCTAGAAGAACTTGATTAAAAGCCCTTCAATTAAAGAAAAGCCTTGAATCGTGGTACAAGGATCACACTCATGCTCTCAAGAGAGCAGCTCAGAAAATGGAGCGCAAGTGGAAGAATACAAAATTAGCAGTATTCCACGGTACATAGAAGGATAGTTTCTGACTACAGCTACAGACAGGCAAACAAATCTGCCAGGTCAGCATATTTTAGCAAACTAGAAAATAACCACAACAATCCTAGTTGTTCATTCAATATAGTGGCTAAATTGGTTATGAATAAAGCATCGACTGAACCAGATATTCCGTCACAGCACAATAGTAATTGGAGTTATGCAATCATCTGTTACAGCACCTCAGAAAACAGTGTCTCTTGATTTTGCTCACAGGCAACTTCAATTCTCCGCTTTCATAGGTCATGAAGAGCTAACAAAGCTTGTCAAAAAAATCAAAACCAACAACATGTATGTTAGATCCAATTCCAACTAAGCTTTTAAAAGAGGTATTCCCAGTAATCTCAGAACCTTTTCTTAATATTTTTAACTTCTAACACTGTTTGGGATGCAGAAACACTCACCAAGTTTAAGTCTAGACTAAAGACTCATCTATTTAGCCAGGCATACACCTAATTTATCCATCAACTCACAGTTAGGCTGCTTTAGTTAGGTCTGCTAGAACCAGAAACATCCATCATAATCTATAACTCTGCATAAATTTGAATGGCATCTACGCTAATATTGTTCTATTTGTTTCCATCTATTTGATTAATATCCCGAGGTTACCAGAGACGGCCAGATCTAACTCTGTTCCTGCTTCGTGTCAGACTCCACTGCTACGTGTCATTGAGAGATGATGACAAACTACAGCCGATGCTAGCTAGACTTTAATTCAGTCTTTTAATTTAAGAGGATGAACTGATGCCAACTCCCAACTGTTAAACATCAGATACTTCATATGCCACTGCCTGAACCTTGAGTTTAGGGTGGACCACATTGAACCTCACTGATCTCTGCCTGCATCACCTTTGTCTATTGATGGACTACACTCTTGAAATGGAATATATAGACTATCAATTATTTGCCAACAAAAACCTTCATCAGCCAATTAATAGAAGACAACTCATCTATATGAACTTCTGCAGTTAATACAGGATGGACTTCAAAGACATTAGTCATTAATCTTAAAGTTCATACAAAATATTTTCTTTTTAAATCACTGGATATTAACGCTTACTTAATTTACAAATATAAAACCATGACTTGCACTGCACATAAATAAGTAATATTGGCATTATATTCATGATGTTAGTCAGAGGGGAACTGGCCCCCACAGTGAGTCTGGTTTCTCCCAAGGTTATTTTTCTCCATTAATCAACATCTTCTGGAGATTTGTGTTCCTTGCCACAGTCACCTTCTGCTTGCTCACAGGGGATGTAAATACAATTATAAAATTATTTATATATACATTTTACCATCTGTAACGAACTCTGATCCTCAAGTTCACCCCGCCCCCTCTAGCTCTCACGCTCGCTCCCAATCACCAGAGTATTAGTTTCACCTGCACTCGCTCCCATCACTAGATTATTAGTTTCACCTGCACTGTTCGTTTTCCCCTATATATACGCTGCCCTTTCTCTCCACTCTTGTTGGTTATTGTTTAGTTTACCCTTCGCTTTGCCAGCTCTAGTGTTCCCCTAGCTTCCCCTGTCTTTTCAACTCGCTTGTTACGTCTAACTCTATTCTGATTCCCCGGCTTCGACCTTACGCTCCCCTTGACTACTCTTCTGTGGATTTGCCCCTTCCCCATACTCTGATTCCCCGGCTTCGACCTTACGCTCCCCTTGACTACTCTTCTCTGGATTTGCCCTTTTGTACTTTTGCCTTCTCTGCAAATAAAAGCAGTTTTACTCGACATTGTGACTGTCTCTTCTTGTGCAGGTTACACCATCATATTTAATCAAACTACACAATTATCACTGTAAGACATTATAGATATTACGGTTTAATTTTTTGTTTTTGTTAATGCATGTAAAGCTGCTTTGAAACTATGTGTGTTGTGAAAAGCACTATACAAAAAGAAAAAGAAAATGACTCTGTGAGTTCTGTGCTAGACAAAATTAATTATGCATAATATATTGTTGCATGCATCATACTGATTGCGCATTTGCTTTATATCATCTAAAAGGCTAAATGTTTTGAACACGTATGACTGTAATCAAGTTTCTTATTCTAAAATGTAGAAAATAGCCGTAATAAAAAATAAGGGTCCAAGTGCAGGTTTGCATCCAAACATCCTTTTATTGGTTTGGAAATTGTCATGTGTTCCACAGTATTCTCTGGTGTGAGCACATCAGGGTCGAGATTGCATTCTCGTAACTCTGATTCATAGTTTGGCACATGATCTTGAGGAAAAGAGAAAGCCGCTTTTCTTCATATCTGATTTGCACCTGCTTTTTCATTAGCTTCTTGTACTTGTAAGTAAAACCTTTATATTTCTTTATATGTGATCAAACAGACTTGAGTGTATAACGTCCTGGCTGCTTTGCACAATGCAAGTTATATAATCTCAACTGTAATTGCTTTTTACATGTTTTCAGTTTTAAGGCAATTTATAATGAAAACTGCAGCTGGGAGAAGGAACCATCTTTGTTTTTATTAGTTTTATAAATATAAGTCAGAGAGTCAGATAGTATATAATGAAGTCAGAGTGTTACTTGAATATGAAACATTTGGACTAGCTGAAAATGCAGCTAAAACCAGTTTAAGGTGGTAGATGTGTTTTGGATCATGGTAGCTTGCTTTTAACTGATCCAAGTTAGTCCAAAATTGTCATTAGTTGGTCCAAGCTGACTATTAGCTGGTCCAAGCAGGTCTAAATTTGTCATTAGCTGGTCCAATCTGGTCCGAATCAGTCATTAGCTTGTCCAAGATGGTTATTAGCTGGTCTAAGCAGGTCTAAATTGGTCATTAGCTGGTCCAAGCTGGTTCAAATTGGTCATTTGCTAATCCAAGCAGGTCCAAATTGGTTATTAGCTGGTCTAGGATAGCCCAAAAAGGTCTTTAGCTGGTCTAAGCTTGTTCAATTTGGTCATTAGCTTGTCCAAGCTGGTGTGAATTGGTCATTAGCTGGTCCAAGCAAATGATTAGGTGGTCCAAACTGGTCCAAATTGGTCCAGATTAGTCATTAGCTGGTTCAAGCTGACTTTTAGCTGATCAGAGCTTATCCAAATTGGAAATTAGCTTGTCCAAGAAGGTCTAATTTTGTCATTAGCTGGTCAAAGCTGGACCGAATCGGTCATTAGCTTGTCCAAGCTGGTTATTAGCTGGTCTAAGCAGGTCTAAATTGGTCATTAGCTGGTCCAAGCTGACTATTAGCTGGTCCAAGCTTGTCCAGTTTGGTGATTCGCTGGTCAAGGTTGGTCTGAATTGGTCATTAGCTGGTCCAAGTTGACTATAAGCTTATCCAAGCTGGTCCAAATGTGTCATTAGGTGGTCTGCATTGGTCTTTAGCTGATCCAAGCTGACTATTACCTGATCCAAGCTGGTCCAAATTGGTCATTAGTCAAAGCGGGCTTTTAGGTGTTCCAAGATGGTCCAAGTTAGTCATCAGCTGGTCCAAATGGGTCATTCGCTGGTCCAAGGATACTAATAGCTGGTCCAAGATGGTCATTAGCTGATCTGATCCCATCCAAGCTGGTAACTGCTTGTAGGTTGTTGGAAAGATTTCCACAGCTTTGGACCATAAAGACAACTTTTAATCTATGTTTTAGGTACAACCAGCAAATAGTATTATCTGAGATATCTATAGTAGTAATATTGCAAAGGTATGTAGGGACAACACCTTGAAGCATTTAAAAATCAATTAGAGGATTTTATAAACAATAAGTTGGAACAAACTGGCTATTTGGTCCAAGCTTGTTGACCAGAGTGGTTGACCAGCTGGACTTCTAGCCCGGGGCTCTGGCTGAGCAAGTAGACCACTTTCTGGTCTGATTTAGCATTGGATATAAATGCCCCATAATATAAGCATGACATGTAAGAAATCAAATAGCATGTTTTACACTTCACTGTCTGTAAATCTCTAATGAAATTGCACATTATTGATTAAATTATAGTACATCTATAGGGCCATAAAGGGCCATATATATTGGCATCCCAGCTGATTTAGGAAAAGTGCTGCACTATTGAACATATGAACTCCTGGGACTCCATTATTCTTAGCCTTGAGGTTTCAGATAGACAGGACTGTGAGGGGAAACAATGGAAAAGTATATGAGTGACTCTCTAGAATTCACTAAGGATGAACTGCGGCCAGTAAAAGCGCCAGTTAATTGCACACGCTGTCTGTACTGGCTTGGCGCCCGGTTTCCTGAAGGATTTATACAGATCAGGCAGCAGTGCAAAAGAGCCCACAAAATCGCTGCTGAATGCAATTTGCATGTGCAATCTTGCAGGCCGATTCTGAGCATAGTAGAGGATGTAGCAGACCACCTTTTTCTGACACACTTTGGCAGGCCTGAACAGAATCACTGGCTAATGTGATGCAGACACCTGAAACAAGTCAACAGGGTTCAAAACATTGAAGCTCAAAATGCATATTGTTTTATTTGCCTTTTTTTTGTCATTTGCTTTAATCACTATTCTTGCCTTCAATGTGCAAAATTAATGAATAAAAAAAATTGTTAAAAAAAGATAAGATTTATTTATAAATAAATAAATAAAACCTAGCTGTTCCACATACGGAAATAATATTTTTACAAGATGTCAACAGTGACATTAGGGCTTGCGTGACCACCTGGCAGCTGGGCAAACATCAAGCCTCTGTTCTGATGTTTCACATCCTGCGAGGCACTAAATGACCTTCTCTTAATAGGACATCACGTCAGGCCGACACTCACCATTGATTTTCTATGAGCCTCCTGGTGATGCTTAATCCTCTATTCTCTGCTTGCTCTCTTCATCATCCTGTTTAATTGCCGTCTGGGTCAGACGAACACGAATGCCATATTTTATTTATAGTCTAGTCCTATTCCTGACTCTGATGGACAATTGATGTAGGAAAGAGTCGTACAGTGAATTAGGAGGCTTTCATGTTTCTCGTGTCATCTGAAATATTCCGGTATCCACTGACCTCATCATCAAAACTATTTCAGCTAAATAAAAACTCAATGATAAGATGTCACAAAAGGTGTTTGAGGATGTGAATATTGAATATAATTTGTATTGCTATTATGGAAAATATGCTACATATTATGAGTAAATAAACCATGATATGGGCCCTATATACAGCTCCAGGGGTTGAGCCTTTGATCCTTCCACATCAAGTTTCAAAACAAAGACACCCTTCTCAGTGAACGGTGGGTTCCTTAAACACTTTTGACTGCATAATACGCACTGATAAGTATGCATCACCATATATACTCAAGGTTGGGGAGTAACGGAATACATGTAACAGAGTTACATATTTAAAATACAAAATACAAGTAACTGTATTCCACTACAGTTACAATTTAAATGAATGGTAATGAGATTACTTTGCATTTTATTGACATTTGTTTTATTTAATATTTAGTTCTTTCAGATGGAAAACATTTATAAATATAAATGATGTGATCCAAAGTGCATTTGAACAGCGGTGAAACACTTTCTAATGATGTGTAACATTCATACGAGCGACAAAGAAGTAAGTTTGAAGTAAGTTTAGAGCAGAAGAAATAGAAATAAACCGTGTGTAAATTGTTAGCTTTATGCTAAGCTAAAATGCTATTTGTAGCCATTTTACATGGACATGTTACTAGACACGATCATATTTTTTATCAAGAAAATTCATGTTGGATCATAATACATTTTTTCTAGTAAAGAGCTTTGATATTAGGTACAGAGATCAGGAGATCAGCAGTTACACCAAACCTGTAATATCCAAAGCTTCAGATTTAGACCAATTAACTCTGTATCCCTAAAACTTAGAAAAGGATTGATTAATTCTGTTGAGGCAAGGCATAGATCTAGAAGGGTCAGAGACAAATAATAATATGTGCCACACCTCCCGCCATAACCCCTGGAAAATCATCCTGCTTTCTTATTGTGGCTACTAATGGTTACAGTGCAAGACAGAACAATAATGGGGAAAGAGTGCAACCCTGCTGGGTGCCCCTATCCAGAGTAAAATAGTCTGAAATTACATTTACATTTATGCATTTGGCAGACGCTTTTATCCAAAGCAACTTACAGTGCACTTATTACAGGGACAATCCCCCCGGAGCAACCTGGAGTTAAGTGCCTTGCTCAAGGGCCCAACAGTGGCATCTTGGTGGTGCTGGGGCTTGAACCCCCAACCTTTTGGTCAGTAACCCTGAGCCTCATCCACTGAGCCACCACTATAAAGTAACATAATCCATCCAAAATACATACTCGCAAACCCATACATCTCCAAAATCTTAAAAAGATAATCCCATTCTACCGTATCAAACGCCTTTTTGGCGTCAAGTGAAATGGCCGCGACTGGAGTCTGATCATTCGCCACTGACCACATAATATTGATGAAATGCCTAATGTTATCATAAGAGCTGTGGCCACGAATAAACCCCACCTGATCTATATGTATCAGAGATGTCATAACTTTATTTAATCGATTAGCCAATACATTTGACAATATTTTAACGTCTTGCTGGATCAGGGAAATTGGACGGTAACTCTTACACTCGCTTGGATCTTTGTCCTTTTTAAGAATCAGACTGATCAGGGCTTGCGTCATGGTTGGCATAAGCTTTCCATTCTTTAATGATTCTGTATAAACCTCTGGCAAAAGTGGAGCCAGTTCTGTAGCATAAGATCTAAAAAACTCAGCGGCAAAGCCATCTGTCCCAGAGCCGTGCCTGTAGGCAAGGCCTTAATTACCTCGCCAAGCTCCTCCAAGTTTATCTCAGAATCAATATAAGTGTTTTGCTCAGTCGTCAGTTTAGGGAGTTCTAATGGCTCCACAAAGTTTCTAATATCTTCATCAGTAGACGAAGACGTGGAACTAGAGAGACCAAAATATAATTCTTTAAAAGCATTATTAATATCAATGGCCAAGATAAAAATGTCACCACCAGCAGATTTCACTGAGGGAATGGTAGAAAAAGACTCTCTGTGCTCTTATATCTAGCCAAAAGCTTCCCTGCTTTGTCCCCCAACTCAAATTATGACTGCCACCTTCCGTGACAAAATAGTATTATATGTGTATATCAATCAGGTCAATTCTCTGAGGCCATCAGACAACATTCAGCGCTTCAGCTCTGCCTCGGCACTTTTAATGATCCCTTCCAACTCCACGCCAACTATATGATTTATTTTTCTCCATATGTGGCAAAACCTCTAACGCTTTGACTTTTTGTCAAAATCAACCTATGCCCCTGAATTTCTGCTAAAACAACAATGACTCTTCCTAATTTATCTTTAATTTGTTTGAGACATTTGAATTGTAGATATTTACTTATCAATGTAATGACTCCCCTGCTCTTACTTGAGCCAGCACTAAAGAAAATGTGTCCACCCCATATCTTCCCAAATTGTTTAGCTTCCTCATGGGAAAGATGTTTCTTGAAGAAACACAATATCATATTTCTTAAGTTTAGGAAAATAAATAACCTTCCTTCTTTTTATGGGGTGCCCCAACCCATTCACATTCCACGTGGAGAGCTTGACAATCCACTCATATTAACATTTTACATTTTGACATATAAGAAAGATTGGGTGTCAAAAGTCACCTCCATCTGGGACTTCCACCCATACATTTTTTCTCCATATGTGGCAAAACCTCTAACGCTTTGACTTTTGTCAAAATCAACCTATGCCCCTGAATTTCTGCTAAAACAACAATGACTCTTCCTAATTTATCTTTAATTTGTTTGAGACATTTGAATTGTAGATATTTACTTATCAATGTAATGACTCCCTGCTCTTACTTGAGCCAGCACTAAAGAAAATGTGTCCACCCCATATCTTCCCAAATTGTTTAGCTTCCTATGGGAAAGATGTTTCTTGAAGAAACACAATATCATATTTCTTAAGTTTAGGAAAATAAATAACCTTCCTTCTTTTTATGGGGTGCCCCAACCCATTCACATTCCACGTGGAGAGCGACAATCCACTCATATTAACATTTTACATTTTGACATATAAGAAAGATTGGGTGTCAAAAAGTCACCTCCATCTGGGACTTCCACCCATACATTTTTCTCCATATGTGGCAAAACCTCTAACGCTTTGACTTTTTGTCAAAATCAACCTATGCCCCTGAATTTCTGCTAAAACAACAATGACTCTTCCTAATTTATCTTTAATTTGTTTGAGACATTTGAATTGTAGATATTTACTTATCAATGTAATGACTCCCCTGCTCTTACTTGAGCCAGCACTAAAGAAAATGTGTCCACCCCATATCTTCCCAAATTGTTTAGCTTCCTGCGGGGAAAGATGTTTCTTGAAGAAACACAATATCATATTTCTTAAGTTTAGGAAAATAAATAACCTTCCTTCTTTTTATGGGGTGCCCCAACCCATTCACATTCCACGTGGAGAGCGACAATCCACTCATATTAACATTTTACATTTTGACATATAAGAAAGATTGGGTGTCAAAAAGTCACCTCCATCTGGGACTTCCACCCATCCAGTTGAGCAGTTCTTTGGATTTGTCATGAGTCCCACCCATCTCAACGACCTTAGGACAGCCCTCAGATGCTGAAGGTTCCACTGCCAATCATTACTGTAAATAATGATGTCATCTAGATAGGCAGTGGCATAAGCAGCGTGCTGTCTGAGGATTCGGTCCATGAGCTGCTGAAACGTAGCCGGGGCTCCAAACAAATCGAACGGAAGCACCACGAATTGTGTACACGAGTGTAATTCGAATGGTGTGGAAAATGTTAAGGGGATCTGCTAATATCCCTTGGTTAAATCCAGTGTTGAATAAAAGTGAGCTGTGACTAACCGATCGAGCAGCTCATCAAACTGAGGCATCGTATCTGCATCAAATTTAGACACCGCATAGTCTTTTCTATAATCCACACAGAACCAGACCGTCGCTCTTAGGAACCAAAACCACCAGCTGACCCAGTGATTGTGGGATCCTTCAATAACCTCCATATCCAGCATGGCCTTTAATTCTTCCTGAACCACTTTTTTTGTGCCCAGGAAATCGGTAGAGATGACTACGTACTACAACCACTGGGGTTGTTTGGATATCATGCTCTATGAGATACGTACAACCGGGAAGAGGCGAGAACATGTTGGAAAATTAATCTCGCAACCTGGCAACCTCCGTGACTTGGGATGGTGAGAGGTGGTCTCCACAAGTGACCGGGTTTACTCGATTGGTGGCTTTTAAGTTCACCTCCAGTCCCAGCTCCTCCTTCTCCAGAACCACCATCGCCAAAGTCATGGGGACCGCCTCTCTCCATAGTTTTAGGAGGTTGAGGTTGTAAATCTGATGTGCTCTGCCTCTATCCATTCGTTTCACCTCATAATCGATTTCCCCAACTCACCGTGTGACCTCAAAAGGTCCTTGCCACTTGGCGAGTAATTTCTGAAGAGTGCCACCGCAACACTTTGCACTGAATTATTGTGCAGTGGCACTGCTTCCAGATATTGTGTTGTGTAGTCCATACCAATTCTTTCAAAGGGGCCCTCGGTCAATGTAAGGGGTGCAATTGCGCTCTGGGGTTGGCTGGTGAATTTACCAGATGACATTCACGGCATGCCACACCAACTGCGAACATCACCACGAATGCCCGGCCAATATAAACGGCCATTAGACAGTTCAGTGTCTTTTCCTGCCCAAAGTGACCATTCATCCATCTTGAATAACATTTACTGACGCCTCCACAGTATTAATAACTGGGTTGTATCCTCCTTTGTCTGAGGGTCCTGTGTCACTCGATACAACTGATCCGAGACTTCCCGTCTGCACCTGCGGCAGTGATTTACCCGCCTGTGGGGGAAAGTGGAGAGGGTTAGGGAAAACTGCGGGGTTTGAACGGCCCACGGGACCTGGGAACCAGTTTTGGGGTATGAATTCCCAGTTTCCGGGGAAGTGGAATAGGATGAGAGGAAGGAGGGGGGGGGGGGAGAGGATAGAGAGAGGAAGAGAGAGAGAGAGAGAGAGAGAAGAGGGCACACTGGCCCCTGAATACGGTGTCATCCAGCGATGCCGGTTGGGGACCCATTCCACCATCCCTTTTGGTAGGTGGTTGATCAGCTGCTCTAGCACCACCAGGTCGACTATGGCCGCAACGTCACATTCTGCTGCCAGCAGCCACCACCGGCAGGAGTCACGGAGCTGTTGGGCAAAAGGAAAGGTGCGGCTGAGCTCGTCAAGCATCAGCGAGTGGAAGCGCAAGCGTTGCTGTCCCGTTACAAGATGGCACGTTTCAATCCTGATACCCCAGGAGGTTGGCAACGGGTAGTTGTTGGGCTGCCGTTTGCACTTCGCCCGACAGCAGTGGCAGCAGGCAGACCGCTCACTGGGACTCCCACTGCTTCCACTTCAGCACGAAGTGTCTCATGGCAGGGGCGGTGGCCGAAGTTGCGACATTGGAAGCCCCCTGGTGTATCAGGCTCCATAGCACCTGCCGGTCCTCTGCTTGAATTTGAAGGATAATCTGGAATCACTGCTCCTGTTCCTGGTGCAGCTCAAGCAGAGCTTGATGTTGCATTTTTTTTATTGTGCCTGCCTTCCACGCAGTAGAACATAAAGGACAATAAAATGTTTCAAAACTTACAAACATTAGGAAAAAGATGAAAAATAAGATAACAAACAAACAAATACACAAAATAGTACATATGTATGTGTGTATGCATGTGTGCATAAGATTTGGGTGTGGATGTTAACAATTTAAAAAGAAAAAAGGGGAAAAGGGAAATTCCATTGTGAACAAATACCTGTATCGGCCAGTCCCATTTTAAACATTTTGTCTTGGGTGCTGTGTGTTCTGTGGATAGTTTTATATTGAGATATGAGATATGTCCAGATCTCAGAGTTGAGAGAGATAGCTACATAATTTTCCCATTTTGTTGTTTTAAGTGTTATGGAAGTATCTATGTTAAATATGAGTTTGTATAGTTTGTAGATTATTTTTTTGAATTTTTGAATTTTGATATCTCATCACTTAATTTCGTCGGTTGTAGTTGCGTTTGTTGGATGCTGGCGAGGGTCTTGATCGGATCGGCGAAGGGCGAGGACTCTGTGATGGCGCAACTTCCTCCAAATCCCAGGTTTCGGCAACACTGTAACAGGTCTTCAGTTCTCTCTGAAGGAAGAAGCAGGAGCCAGGCTAACACTCCACGTGAGTCTTTATTTTGACACTTTTCAGCATCAACACAGACACTAATGGCTTTTCAGCACACTGAACATACACACTGTCAGCTTTGTGCGTCTCACTCACCCTCCTCCGGTGGTCTGGACTCCCTTTTTATCCCCCTCCTGCTCTCACTGTAACACAGAACAGCTGTTAGAGATAATTTGGCATAAGGTGAGTAAATAGATACATTTAAATAGAGAGAATTTTCATTTTAAGACCAAACTATCCTTAGGGTGTGCATGTTCCGAATCCCTCTGCGCACAGTATGTGTGAAGCAAACAGCGTCATCAGCACAGCTGTGCGTTTGACCATGATCCGCCTAGATATTCTTGACTCGTGCATGTGGTCCTCGTCTGTGCGCATTATCGGCGCATGTGCTGACCATTGATTGTACTAAAAGAGTGTCACAAAGCAGTTGTAGTGCACATGCGTCGAACGCGTTCCTATTCACTCGCTCTCAGAAAAGTATATTCAGAAAGTGAACACAGTCGGCTGGTCCAGTTACACTTCCAAATTCTTATTAATATACTGTCTTTGTTTATATCACTGGTGCTTGACAGGGAATGGACTATATATTAGGATGCAGACGGTGCTGGAGATTAACCTCCATTGACCCAATTAGCGCCTTGCATGCACGATTTAGCCAAACCCACTTGCGCCTACACTTAGTGCATGCTTACACGAAAATACCAACACTTCAAGACATTGTGCTGCACTCAGCACTTGCACCCTTAAAATAGGGCCCACTGTATTGTTTACGTTTTGTGGCTGTACTTTAGAAAGTATTTTAACATTAACGGCTTGGCCCCATTCACTTCCATTGTAAGTGCCTCACTGTAAATCCTTTGCTCCATCACTAACCATAAAGCATGCTCTATGCTGATAAACCTTTTCTCCACCCATGTCGTGCATTCCAGAGCTTGGGGGTGGAATAGACAGAGAGCTAAACATTCAGGCATTTCCTAAAAAGTCTGAATAGGCTTGATAGAGACCAAAAAAGGACTAAACCTTTATGAACTCAAATCAAATCCCTTTATTGTCACTCAACCATATACGCAAGTGCAACAGTGGGTGAAAGTCTTGGGTGCAGTTCCAAGCAACATAGCAGTATGACAATTACAATAAACATCTGATTTACACATAACGCAGTTTGCACATCTGTTGCACAACACAATATACACCTAATAATATACAATATACAGAATACACAAAATAAGAAGACACACTGTACCTCATTCTGCAACATTCCCCTCATATACACAAATGAGCCAAAATATTATGACCACTCACAGGTGAAGCAATTGATAATTTCCTAACAAGGCCTCCTGTCAAGGTCCAAGCAGATTAGATGGTAAGCGAACAATCAGTTCTCGTAGTCAACGCATTGAATGTAGGAGAAATGGGCAGGAGTAAAAACCGGCGCGACTTTGACAAGGACCAAATTGTTATGGCCGGATGACTGGGTCAGAGCATCTCTGAAATGACAAGGCTTGTGGGGTGCTCCCGGTCAGCAGTGGTGAGTACCTACTGACGGTGGTCCGAGGAGGGACAAACCACAATCTGGCGACTGGGTGATGGGCGCCCAAGGCTCATCGATGCATGAGGGCAACAAAGGCTATCCCGTATGGTACGAACCGACAGAAGGTCTACTGTGGCGCAAGTCACAGATCATTTTAATGATGGTTACGGGAGGAAAGTGTCACAACACACTTGGAGCAGTGGAAGAAGGTTGCCTGGTTCGATGAGTCCCATTTTCTTTTACATTACGTGGACGGCCATGAACGTGTGCGCTGTTATCCTGCGGAAGTGACGCCACCAGGTGGCACTATGGGAAGATGACAATACGGTGGAGGGAGTGTGATGCTCTGGGGAACCTTCTCCTGGGAAACCCTGTGTCCGGAAAATTCATGTGGGCGTCACTTTGACTTACCTAAACATCATTGCAGACCAGGTACACCCCTTCATGGCAATGGTATAACCTGATGCGCCCTGCTACACTGAACACATTGTTCGGGAATGGTTTGAGGAACATGATGAAGAGGTGTTGCCCTGGCCTCTAAATTCCCTAGATCTTAATCCGATTGAACATCTGTGGGATGTGCTGGACCAACAAGTCCGAACCATGCCGGATCCACCTCGCAACGCACAGGACTTGAAGGCTCTGCCGCTAATTCCTTGGTGCCAGATACCACAGGACACCTTCAGGGGTCTTATAGAGTCCATGCCTCAGCAGGTCAGCACTGTTTTGGTGGCATGCGGAGGACTAACAGCAAATTAGGCAGGTGGTCATAATGTTTTGGCTCATCTGTGTATATTAATTACTTATTCCCCAAGCCGTCAGGGCATGAGAGGAGAAATAGTAATAAGAAACAATAGAGTGCGTCACTTTGAGTCCTTGATGTTGAGGCCACTCATTGTGAACTCAAGGCCAAGGTGACCGGTTTGTGTTGGCAGAGGTTTGGGAAAAAGGCATGTTATAGGAAAAAAAATGGTTGTAAAAATGTGTCTGAGCACATTTTTGGATGGATGCTAAAATCACACCCAAAGTAGTAAATGTGGGGTGTTATCTTCCAAAAAGAGGTCAAGAATCCCACTGGGTTTGTTTAGGAAGATGGCTTGCCGAGTTATGCAGTCACAATTCACGAGATTAGCAGGGTGGTTGATAGTTTCACCCAATAATAGCATATGCTCATTTCTGTGCAGCTTAACTACGAGCACATTTGTTTTGTTTGGCAAACAAGCAGATAGGACGTTTAGATACACTTGATCCGAACATACTTCAGTACATCATAGCAATCGCTGCCTTCCCCTCTACAGACATTGTGGGTACTTTTGAAGTGGAATACTGGAGCATATATTAGACAAGCACCACTATCAGAGGTGGAAAATATACTGTATTTATAAACAAAGCAAAACTAGAAGATACAAGAGCAATACATGACTGTGATGATGCTCTATTTAGCATCATAAATCTAGCAAAGTTTCTGTTGGTCAATATTTGAGGGGGCTTCCTCCATGAACTGCCTGCTTCACGATTTCCATTCTTTCAACATCTGTTGCATCGTCACCGTCCCATTCCTCAGGACAGTGAAACCATAGTGTTGATGTTTGTTTCAGGGGAGCAGAAGAGCTGTGTAACGGCGTGCCCTGGATCAAGCAGTTTCCTCTAAAGTGTTGTAAAAACAAGTTTGATCTGGTTCAACAGATCCTATCCTCAGCATGTCTTCTCATTCATAGACCTAAAGCTGAACATCACAGGAAATACCTTGGTGTTCTCGATGTGTGATGAATAGGGCCTTTAGGGTTTGTTTGGAAATGTAGTCAGTGGATCCAGAGTTCAGTTCATCCATCCAAGTTTCCAGCGGCTGAATTGTGGTATTACATAATTCAACTGCATGTAATTAAGATTATTTTGATTACCACTTTTAGTCAGAAGGAAATGTTTAAACCATGGCCTCCATTTTTAGTGTTACTTTTAATAGTGTTACACGTCTTCTACATCACAATCAGATGTATGTGCTGTTTTCATTATTAGTGACGCTCATTTAAAGGAACAGTTCACCCTTTAAAGGAACAGTTCAAAATTTCTCATCATTTACTCGCCCTCATGCTATCCCAGATGTGTTTGACTTTATTTCTTCTGCTGAACACAAACAGAGATTTTTAGACGAATATTTCAGCTCCGTAGGTTCTTACGATCCAAGTGGATGGTGACCAGAACTTTCAAGCTCCAAAAAGCACATAAATGCAGCATAAAAGTAATCCATACGACTCCAGTGGTTTAATCCAAGTCTTCAGAAGTGAAGTGATAGATGTGGGTGAGAAACAGATCAACAAAGTCCTTTTTTTTTTTACTATAAATCTCCACTTTTACTTTCACATTTGTTTTTGGCGATTTGAATTATTTGTGCATATCACCACCTACTGGGCAGGGAGGAGAATTTATAGTAAAAAAGGACTTAAATATGGATGGTTTCTCAACCAAACCTATCGTATCACTTTTGAAGACTTTCTCTGGATTTACTCTATTTATAAGTATGTGAGCAAAATGAACATATTTGTTTTATTCTATAAAGTACTGACAACATTTCTCCCATATTTCTAATACAAATATTGTCATTTAGATACTAATGTACACAATACTAATGTTTTAACTTAGAAAGAGTCCAGAAATCAATAATGGTGGAATAACCCTGATTTTCAATCACAGCTGTCATGTGTCTTGGCATGCCCTCTGCCAGTCTTTCACATTGCTGTTGGGTGACTTTATGCCACCCCTTGTGCACAAATTCAAGCAGATTGGCTTTGTTTGATGGCTTGTCACCATCATCTTCCTCTTGATCACATTCCAGAGGTTTTCAATGGGGTTCAGGTCTGGAGATTGGGCGTTGGGCTTTCTTCACAAAGATGAAGCACCCCCAGTTCATCACCGATCCTCCACCAAATTTCACAGTGGGTGCGAGACACAGTGGCTTGTAGGCCTCTCCAGGTCTCTGTCTAACCGTTAGACGACCAGGTGGAGGATCAGTGATGATCTGGGGGTGCTTCAGAAAATAAATGCTCAAATAAATGGGAGTGGTGGTGGCGTAGTGGGCTAAAGCACATAACTGGTAATCAGAAGGTTGCTGGTTCGAGCCCCACAGCCACCACCATTGTGTCCTTGAGCAAGGCACTTAACTCCAGGTTGCTCCGGGGGGATTGTCCCTGTGATAAGAGCACTGTAAGTCACTTTGCATAAAAGCGTCTGCCAAACGTTTAATTACAGAAGACTTGTTTGTTCTTAATTCATTGTGTATTCTATGTTTCTCTGTAAAAATGTTGCTTCGGTTCTTCGTCCTCCTGGTTTTGTTATCATAAAGCATTAGATCTAGAATAAAAAGCTAATTGGGATCCCTTGATACACCCATGTTAAATAAGGATGTCCGGAAAGCCCAAAACGGTCCTAGTTGTTTATTTAGCAAGATAGCTCGTATCAGTGCATGGAAGATCAACAGCTGGATATGGAGTCGGGTAATTAGAGAGTAGAGACAGATCAAATGTTTTATTGTCATAATAACATAAACTGAGTTGCCTTTAAACAATGTTAACCCATAAGACATATGTACGTAAGGGATCATGTACTCCGGGTCTGGCTTTATTTTGCGCTAATAACTGGCTGACTATACATTACTGGGCTAATAACAAACAAGTAAATACACGGAAATAAAAAATTATTCAAACTGGCATATCACAATCGGTTACGACACACATGAGCACCAGTAGCATTATTTTTAACACCAACATGTCACTGACCTTGGTGTGGGATTACTATTTAATTGCACTTACATTTTCTCCTACATTTCTTTATATGCTTTCTATACTATATCATTATTTTGGCAATAATAAACAGTCTTATCACATACCAGGGAATCATTTTGACCTAAAAAGGGATTTCTACAGAGCTGCTGTGGAATTTATAAACACTTTCAAAGATAAACTTCAAGATAAAGGTCCTTGCATTGAATACAGCAAACAGTCTTAGACAAGTTTGCGATTACAAATGCTTTTGGCAACTTTGGGGAGAATATTGTTGTTTAACATATTTCTCAGAGGCCAGAATTTGAAAAATGGGAGACGGGATTGTTTTATTTAATGGTCCTCTGTTTAAATGATTCCAGTCACCATTATACAACTACTTTGGGTTCACAAGGCCTTTGCCTTTGTCCTTTTCTATTCCCAAAAAGAAGAGTTACAATATATGGACATGCTCCAGAGAAACGCTGTACAACCCAGCTGCTAAATCTACATGATGAAAAAAGTCCTTATAGACCTTAAATTTGGGTCAATGACCAATACTATTGATCTCTGTACTATTTAGGACCTAATCATGTTTGAAATGAAGTAGAGAAGACTATGCATTTTTTAAGTTTGTTAATGCATATTCCATGTTTTGCATCACAGGAAGGGGCGGAGCCAGCAATCTTTCAAAAGGGTGGCCAGGCAGGGGCAAGCGATCAGTCTATGGTGGCACAGAAATGTTTCAAATCTGTGGGTGGATACAGTGACACCCGGGACGGAGAGGTTTGGTGACCTTTCACCTCTAAAGCCAAAAAATGACAAAAATGACTAAAACAGCATTTGCGAGTGGGGTTGCAAATGGGGTGGCAAGGCTTTGGTCCATGGCGGACACAGCCACCCCTGGCCACCCCCCTAGCTCCGTCACTGACCACAGGAATGCCAGTGTTGCTAAAAATGGTTCGTAGAAGTCAGCCTTCCACTTTTAGCACATGTAAATGTAATAAAACCTTGCCAATTGGACTATTTCGGAACCTTAGAGTCTATTGTGCTGATATGTATGATATCATAGTTCCTGTAGTGCATTCAGGACTGGTTGAGCAAAGCGCTAACTGAGTCAAGCTCACATGTAAATGACATATTGCCCTGAAATATACAGTTGAACTTTGCAACACATTTAGTTGTTTGTGGTGCTGAAACTGGTTGTTTTGTTTCATTCTTTTTCTACAGGACGTTTTAACAGATGTCCTTGCAAACAATCCCTGCTGGTTGTCAGCAACTAAGGAAGAATGTGTAGCTGAACTGACTAAATACTGCCGTTCTGAGTGGATTTAAAGTAATCCCCAGTGACACAGCAATGTACAATCAGCAGTCCAACAACAGCAGTTTCTCACCAACAGTCCGATGAGTTTTAATTCATGCAGTGGTGTAGTAGTGACTGAAAAGGTGGGCCTATTGTGAATTTATTGAAGGTAAGGTGCAAGAAACACTACATAAATAAATAATAATACCAATTTATGGTCCGTTGTAATCATAGTCTCAACTGAACTTACAAAATGTATGTCAGGATAAGACCGTGTCTTGCTGGAATGGTGTACAGTAGAATACTAATAAAACTTGATATTAAATATCTATATAAATAAATAGGTTTGATTAACTGTTAAATGGGGAACACTTTATACTAACTCTAATTAATCAACTATTACATGTATTACCTTATTCATAATAAACTGTTAAGTATTGTAGGCCTATAGGTAATGACTAATGAGTGTGGTAATGTTTACGTTAACACGTTTTCTTATATAAGGAATAATTGACGACGAACTGTTGAATTACTGAACAATAATGCACTCCGCTGCACGTCGTGACTGTAATGAAGGATGTGGGAAGCAGGAGAAAGCAGACGGGTGGTTAGGATCCAAAAGCAGCTTTATTATAAATAACAAACAATTAAACACAAAGTAAAGTCCACGATGGGAAAAAAACTAACACTAACACAAAAAAAGGAACACACAGCTGAAGAACATAAACGAAGGTCAGGAAACAGGGGCATAGGAACGACATGTAACCATACAACGAACGACCAAGGAAAAGGAAAACAACAGGGTTTAAATACACAAGGACAGGATGATTACAAACGAGACACAGGTGAAAACAATGATGAGTGCAGGCAGTGAGAGAGGCCGGGAATTGTGGTAATTGTAGTTTTTACAAGGACAGTGAGACTCGGGGCGGACAACAAGGAAAACGTGACATGGAATGTGCTCGGTGAAACGGAAAACACGGGGCAGACAACACGGAAACGTGACAGTGACAGAATTACCAACTCGGGTGTGCATTATTTTTCAATAATTCATGGGACGGGGTCAATTATTCCGCTTATACCATGGTTACCACACCTTAATACAGCGTTCAGGTTTTTATCTCAAGACATTTTCTGTTTTTTGTCCCTAAAATGCTCTTGTGAGAGAAACTACTTTCTTCCGCCATGGATTCAGGCTCTGATACATCTCAAGCCTTCATTGCTAGTTTGAAAACGTCACTTCAGAACTAGTAACGTAGGATGCACTCCTTTTCGGTAAATGAGTAACAAGGTAGTGTGTGTTTCTGTGTGTGTGTGTGTGTGTGTGTGTGTGGGCTTGTTTATGTGGTTTATGAGAAAATTTTTTTAGGTTACAAATTAGTAATTACAAGGTTATTATGCTATAAATGTGGTTTATGAGGACATTTCTATTGTCCCCATAATTCAAATCGCTTAAAAATCATACTAAACAATGTTTTATTGAAAATGTAAAAATGCAGAAAGTTTTTTGTGAGGGTTAGGTTTAGGGGTTATGTTAGGTTTAGGGGATAGAATCTATAGTTTGTACAGAATAAAAATCATTATGTCTATGGAGAGTCCTCATAAGGATAGCTGCACCAACATGTGTGTGTGTGTGGGTGTGTGTGTGTGCATGTGTGTGTGTGTTTGTGTGTGGCTGCATGTATGCATGCATGTGTGTGTGTGTGTGTGTGTATGTGAGTGTGTTTGTGCATGCATGCGTGTGTGCGTGTGTGTGCGTGCTTGCATGTGTGTGTGCGCGTGCATGCATGTTTGTGTGTGGCTGCATGCATGCATGTGTGTTTGTGTGTGGCTGCACAAACACACGTGTACGTGTGTGTGCATGTGAGTGTGTTCGTGGCATGCATGCATGCGTGTGTGTGCATGTGAGTGTGTTTGTGCATGCATGTGTGTGTGTGTGTGTGTGCATGTGAGTGTGTTCGTGCATGCATGCGTGTGTGTGTGCATGTGAGTGTGTTCGCATGCATGCATGCGTGTGTGTGCATGTGAGTGTGTTCGTGCGTGCATGCACACTTCCCAGGTATGGAAAACACTCCACTCTCTCCACAACTGCCCCATCACCAATTGGGAGCTGTGGGGGTGGAGTGTCCGATGGTACATAATACCCAGGCAGGTGCTTAGTTTTGGTTGGGCTGATGGTAAGGCCCCATCTCTTAGTGGCACGCTCCAGGTTCATCAGCAGCGCCCCCAACTCCTCCTCTGAGTGAGCAGCAATCACCAGATCATCAGCATACATAATGTGGTTGACCAATAGGGAGCCATCCCTTGACCGCACCCGGGCATCGATCAACCTCCCATTATATCTATACCAGATGGAAATTCCTCCAGTACAGCCATCGAAGGCTTCATGAACCACGTGGCTCCGACTCCCAACCACGTAGTTTTACCTGGGCCTGCTCGCCATCATGAAGGTCCTTAATGATCGCGAGCAGTGGGTCTGGGACTCCGAAAGCACGAAGAACAACCCAGAGCCCAGGCCTACTGATGGTATCATAGGCCTTGACCAGGTCAATAAAGCAGAGATGTAGGTCTTGCTGGAATTCCCTACACCTCTGCTGTAGCAGACGGACAGAAAATATGGCATCTGTACAAGACCGCCCCTTCCTGAAACCACACTGGGGCTCCGCAAGTCTCTCCTCAGCATGCCTGGCAAGGCGATGTTGAATAATCCTTGCCAGGACCTTTCCCGGCACACTGAGGAGTGAGATGCCCCTATAGTTATTACAATCTGAGCGTTCCTCCTTTTTAAAGAGAGGGACCACCAGGGCATCCTTCCAATCCTGTGGAACCCGCCCAGTGGTCCAGACTGTTGTTATGATATCATGTAGGGCAGTCTGTGCACAAACACCACCCTCCCTCAGCATTTCACTGGGGAGATCATCTCTGCCCAGTGCCTGTCCTGGTCTCAGGCTCTGGATCGCCTTCTGTACTTCCTCCAAAGATGGCACCTCAGCCAGCCACCCACATCCGGCAGGCAAGGTTGTGTTGGCTGGTATTAGTAACGGAGGATGCGCTCCTTTTCGGTAAATGAGTAACAAGGTAGTGTGTGTTTCTGTGTGTGTGTGTGTGTGTGTGTGTGTGTGTGTGCACGTGAGTGTGTTTGTGCATGCATGCGTGTGTGGGTGTGCGTGCGTGCATGTGTGTGTGCATGCATGTGTGTGTGCATGTGAGTGTGTTCGTGCGTGCATGCATGCCTTTGTGTGTGTGCATGTGAGTGTGTTCGTGCGTGCATGCATGTGTGTGTGTGTGTGTGTGTGTGCGTGTGTGTGTGTGTGTGCGTGTGTGCATGTGTGTGTGTGTGTGTGTGTGTGCATGCATGAGACTGTGTGTGTGTGCATGTGAATGTGAGTGTGTTTGTGAGTGTGCACGTGTGTGTGCATGTGAGTGTGTTCGTGCGTGCATGCATGTGTGTTGTGTGCATGTGTGTGTGTGCGTGCATGTGTGTGTGCGTGCGTGCATGTGTGTGTGTGTGTGTGTGCATGTGAGTGTGTTCGTGCGTGCGTGCATGCATGTGTGTGTGCATACATAATTGAATACATAATTCAAACATTCACAGTGTAGGTAGGAAAAATTATGTTGATCCCTGGGCTAATGATGTCAACACAAGCTAATTAGAGTCAGTAGCTGGCAAACCTGGCATCCAATAGAGCTACTCTGACTTGTAAAAAGCACTCAAACGTTTTGAGAGTCCTATTCACAAGAAGCATTTGCTAAAGTGGACCACACCATGCAAAAAAGAGATCTCAGAAGACCTATGATCAAGTTGTTTTGCATAAAGCTGGAAAGGGTTACAAAGTCATCTAGTAGAGCTTAGATATTCATCTGTCCACAGTTAGACAAATTTACTATAAATGGAGATGATTTAGTACTGTAGGTACTCTCACTAGAAGTGGCCGTCCAGCCAAGATGGCCCAAAGGGCACAACGCAGAATGATCAATGAGGTAAAATAAGAACCGTAGAGTGACAGATAAAGACTTGTAGGAATCATTGAAAGTGGTTAATATCTCTGTTCATTAATGTACTATACGGACAACATTAATCAGGCATGATGTCCATGGCAGGACAGCAAGAAAAAAGCTGCTGCTTTCCAAAAAAAACAACAACATTGCTGTGTGCCTAAAGTTTGCCAAAGACCACCTTGACACTCAACAACACTACTGGTAAAATGTTTTGTGGACTGATTAAACCAAGGTTTAATTATTTGGGAAGAACACACAGTACTACTACATATAAAAAGGGCACCTCATACCAACATGAATACTTCACCCCAATGTTGTAGTACAGTGGATGGAGCATCATGATTTGGGGCTGCTTCGGGGGCCTGGACCGCTTGCCATCATAATGGGAAAAATTAAACATGTAATTCATAACTAGATGGATAACTATCTAGCAAATTAAAGGATCACAACTAATCAACTTAACTTCTAGTATCACACAGCTTAAATAATTATGATTATGACTGATTCTAGGTCAATCAAACATATTTATAATAAGATAATTTTATTTATCTATAGTATGTAAAACACTCCAAGACAATACTAACTGGGAAACAATGTAAAAAGGACCTTCTCTCAATCATTAGTCTTTCCTTGAACACTGCTCTCTTGCGTTCCCTTCTACCCAGATAACATGGGGCGATGTGTACTTAATCTGGCCATGAGAATGTATGTACGTGTGTTTGTTGTGAAGTAGGCCTTAAAAAAAGCTCTCAGTGAAGGGTGGGAGAGACTGAATTTGGCCGTGACCCAAAACACACAGTCTCGCTGTCACCAGCATCTTTTATCGCCTCAATTTCCACTGCGTGAATGGAACTGCCCCATTACAAAACCCGCTACATTCAGATGACCATGTTATGTGTACACATGAAAAGGCTAAATGGAAAAAACGGCATGTTCCTAAAATAGTTTGCATATTTTATGCATATGGGATTCAGAGTAGTTTGCCATGTTTCTAAACAGCAACTAACATGGGACGGCATGAAATCGCAATTGGAGTTTCGGTATATTTCTGTTAGCTTTGAGGCTATTATTTTATCTTTTATAGACCAATCCCATTGTAAACAATGCAGCGCATGCGCAGTAAACGGTGGCAGAAATCCTGCAAACTGTTACATTAGATTTGACACATTAGACGGCTAGCACAAGCATGCTCCTCTAAATATCGCTAAAAGATAATATAGAACAAAATTAGCCTTCAGGTTAAAAGCTAACTAGGTTTGGGTACTCTATGCTAGTAACACAGCTAGATATAATCATCGATTAAAATAAAGACGGAAATATTTTTAGATATACTAATAATAATGATAATGAAGTTAGCTACCTGTAATAAAATGTTCGCTAATCCGATAAAAGGGAAACACTCGATTTTAGCCATTGCAAGTTTGATAGCCAACAGCGCAGCACAACATTTTATATGTAAACAGCAATTATTGTAGTTAGTTGGGTCAGCTAACTACAGGTTTGGTTAACTGTTCAAAACTGTCTGTTTGCCACCACTTCCATCTGTGACGTAGACGGTGACGTTGCCAAAGTATAGATATAATGTACTCAAAGGGCAATGGCTGGTTAGCATGGACCAGTTA
>NC_068287.1:42650079-42665079 GCF_025860055.1 Xyrauchen texanus
AGGAAAGCAACAATTTAGTTTCTCGGCTGAAAGGTTTGTTGGGCAATTGAATTGCAGCAGGGCACGATCATGCCAAATCACATTCAACATAACTTTTGAGATTAATGTTGTTTGTCTTTGATTGATGGTTTATCAATTGACAACTAGGTTAATGATCACCTTGGACATTTGGGAAGAGGACTTATGGATGCATTGTACCAGAAACAAAAATCGGCAGCCAATAATTAGTCTCGCAGTGGGGGGTTATGGGTAAGAAATCATTTCTGACTCGAGCGTTGCGAAAAGGAAAATCCGCTGAGACTGCAGCTGAGCCTGAGAAACGAAAACACAAGTGTGTTGTGTTGTTAACAAGACTGACCTCTGAATGAGCTAATCATGATGTTGAGTATCGACTATCAACCGCAACATAAAATGGTTTATTTATCTGTCTTAAAAAAGTTTGAATGTGATGAGAAAGATGTGCTTGAGAGAGAGAGAGAGACCGTGTGTGGAAACACTGTATTGAGTTCTTCATGGTTTAATATATCACATTTAGCTAAACATTTCATGAAGGCATTTGAGAGATTGTTCTTCCATTACATGTACCACACTAGCATCTGTTCATCTGATCCTGGACTGTGGACTTTGGAAACTGTGATATAGCTTTTTAAAACCTTCTGTAAAGATATTTTATGTGGCGCAGCATGTGAAATGGCCATATGTGAACCAGAATTTGAATATTTGCCCCATTCAAGTTCATACTCAAAACAAAAAGGGCTAATTTAAACTCTTCTAGGAACATTCTGAGTTCAACACAAGTTAAACATTACGGACAGCATATATGACATACTCCAGGAAACCGATGGAGTGCGTACTCCAGGTAGGGAAGGAGGTATTGCCCCAAGTGAAGGAGTTCAAGTACCTCTGGGTCTTGTTCACGAGTGAGGGGACAATGGAGCGGGAGGTTGGTCGGAGTATCGGGGCAGTGGGGGCGGTATTGCACTCGCCCTATCGCACCGTTGTCATGAAAAGAGAGCTGAGCCGGAAGGCAAAGCTCTCGATCTACCGGTCAATTTTCATTCCTACCCTCACCTATGGTCATGAAGGCTGGGTCATGACCGAAAGAACTAGGTTGCGAGTACAAGCAGCCGAAATGTGCTTCCTCAGAAGGGTGGCGGGCTTCTCCCTTAGAGATGGGGTGAGGAGCTCAGTCATCCGTGAGGAGCTCGGAGTAGAGCCGCTGCTCCTTTGCGTTGAAAGGAATCAGTTGAGGTGGTTTGGGCATCTGGTAAGGATGCCCCCTGGCCCGCCTCCCTAGGGAGGTGTTTCAGGCACGTCCAGCTGGGAGGAGGCCTCGGAGAAGACCCAGGATTAGGTGGAGAGATTACATCTCCAAACTGGCCTGGGAACGCCTCGGGGTCCCCCAGTCAGAGCTGGTTAATGTGGCTCGGGATAGGGAAGTTTGGGGCCCCCTGCTGGAGCAGCTGCCCCCGCGACCCGACTTTGGATAAGCGGTTGAAGATGGATGGATGGATGGATGGATATATGACATACTGTACTTTAGATGGCTATAGAAAACAATTTCAACTCATACCTCAGTTTGCAAACACAAACAAAAACGGTGTGTTTACAGTAATGCACTTACAATGGATGTTTATGGGGCAAGGTAACATATCTTGGTTGCACCTCCTCTTTAGTTGGTTGAGCACCTTTTTTCAACATTAGTATTTTGGTGCCAGGCATGTTTGGCAGGTTAAAAGAATAAATGCTTTTAAAAGGCTTTATGTTAAAATACTCCTAAAAGGAGGCACATACTCATAGAACTGACTCTATAGCATGCAGCATTGGGCTAAATGTTAAAATGGAAACTATTTTGAAGATGCTTTTATCCAAAGTGACTTACAGTGCACTTATTACAGGGACAATCCGCCCAGAGCAACCTGGAGTTAAGTGCCTTACTCAACGACACAATGGTGGTGACTGTGGGGATTGAACCAGCAACCTTCTGATTACCAGTTCTGTGCTTTAGCCCACTACGCCGCCAGCACTTTACTGTTTGCAGTCTTTTTTGACTGTAAACAGTTCAGGTGTAACTTTTCTTCTTCCCTGAATAAGAAAACATTTATAAAATCATTCACTTCTTTGGGCAGTTTATGTTTTTTAGATCTTATTTAAATATACATTTCTGGATTTTACCATTCATTTCCATATGCAAATAAGTACATTTATCAAAACAGTAAAACCTACACTTCTTGAAGTTGAGATATGCGTCACATATTTGGGGCAGATTTCTGCCATCTGGTGAACAAAGATAAATAAAGTGACTTTATGAAAATCGTGTAATGACAGTAATAGCCAGTAGATGGCTCCATGCAGCACCTACTGTGTTGTATGTGTGTGTGAGCGTGTGTGTGTGTGTGTGTGTGTGTGTGTAAGCGTGTGTGTGTGAGTGTGTGTGTGTATGTGTGTGTGTGTGTGTGTGTGTGTGTGTGAGCATTTGTATGTGTGTGTGTGTGCGTATGCAGTGTGTGCGTGTGTGTGTGTGTGTGTGTAATGCAGTGAGCATTGTGGCTGATTTATATATAGTATTTGACAAATAACAAAAAATGTCTCTGTTTTTTAGTCTTTCCCATTCATTTTCTATGGTCGGTCAATTTTGACCATGTACAGTAAATGTGTTGCTTTTGTGTGTGTGTGTGTGTGTGTGTGTGTGTGTGTGTTCAGATGGCAAATGGATGAAACGTCACCAATGTTGTTCTGTTCAGATAAAGGAAATCATTTTTAACCATTATTGGAAGGTTAAACATTACATTTGCTAACATGAGGCTAGTGTTGAAGAATCGGTTACAAATTTATCCAAATCCATATTGAATAACACACAAATAAGCCATTTTTGTACAGAATAATCAATACAAGTGACAAACTTCACATTTCTGCTTTTAAATTACTCAGAATAATGTCCCATAGACTTCCATTGTTTACAGTCAATTATTGTAAACATGATTTTTGTTTCGAAATTATTTGGTGCAACAATATGTCACAGATGTTGTCCATGGAGCTTAAGCAACATTTAAAACCACTCACAGATAATTGCAATAAAAAATGTATAATACCTGCCAGCTTGACAGATCTAAGAAGTCAATGAAACATTTGAATGGCAAATTACAGCTAGAGTTATTGTAATTAAACCAGAGGGCCTTAGCTCCTCTCAGACATCACTCAATTCATCATCATTGTCGTATATCAGCGGTTATTTCTGGTGGCTCTCAGCAGAAGCACGTGAAGTAAGCAGTGGCATGGCTTTATCTCGAGGATGGGCTCTTCATCATTAGTGTGCAGTGTGGCATAGCTGATTAACCTGCCAGGCACTAAGAGTTTATAGTGTAGGGTGATAAAAAGTGTATTAACAGCTATGTCTGATATAAGGGTGGATGTCTCATTGTGTGAGTAGCTTTCTTCTCTGTCATCCACAAATGCAGCGGAGGCCAGTGACACATATGAAACATCAGACATGTCCATATACTGCATGTGTGTAGAGAGGGTGGATGGCGAGACAGATTGGTAGAGAGGGGAGAGAGAGAGAGAGAGAGAGAGAGAGAGAGAGAGAGAGAGGAGAGAGAGAGAGAGAGAGAGAGAGAGAGAGAGAGAGAGAGAGAGAGAAGGGGAGAGAGAGAGAGAAGGGAGAGAGAGAGAGAGAGAGAGAGAGAGAGGAGAGAGAGAGAGAGAGGGAGAGAGAGAGGGGGAGAGAGGGGGAGAGAGAGAGAGAGAGAGAGAGAGAGAGGGGAGAGAGAGAGAGAGGGGGAGAGAGAGAGGGGGAGAGAGGGGAGAGAGAGAGAGAGAGAGAGAGAGAGAGAGAGAGAGGAGAGAGAGAGAGAGGGGGCAGGGGGAGAGAGAGGGAGAGAGAGAGAGAGAGAGAGAGAGAGAGAGAGAAGGAGAGAGAGAAGGGGAGAGAGAGAGAGAGAGAGGAGAGAGAGAGAGAGAGGGGGAGAGAGAGAGAGAGAGAGAGGAGGAGAGAGAGAGAGAGAGGGAGAGGGGAGAGAGAGAGAGAGAGAGAGAGGGAGAGAGAGAGAGAGAGAGAGAGGGAGAGGGGAGAGAGAGAGAGAGAGAGAAGGGGAGAGAGAGAGAGAGGGGAGGGGGAGAGAGAGAGAGAGAGAGGAGGGGAGAGAGAGTTATAACTTGCATTTTAATAATGAAACTCTGGGTCTGGGACACGGCTAAAACAATAACAATCAATACATATTTATACACAATTTATTTTATTTGTTAATGTGACCTTCGCTTTTAATCAAACTCGTGGAGGCAACTGAGATTCGTCCTCCACCCAAATCCCTCCGCAAGATTGGGATTTGGGCATTTTTATGCCACAGTTTTTCGTTATGCCTGTTGCTTTTGTGAAGATCGACGGTTGCCAAACATGTGCATGAGATTATGGAAGTTTACGTCAATCAGGCCCCGCTTAAGCTTATTTATCAAATTAAACAAAATTGACACCAATTATGAGGAAATTCCCCTAATAATACAACTAACTTCTATCAGCCAGGCCAAGAAATGCTCATTACAGAGCTATTGTGAAAATATGTCATTTATCTTGTGTCTGCGTAAATTGAACTGTACGATAAAACTAACCTGGAAGTTGGTCTTTTCGGCAGGGATATCTTTGCATCTTGGGATTTGAGATGCGTTGTTTGTTTCCTGGAAAGGTCTTTGGCGGTCTCTTGGCAATGTCATCATGCAGGAAATGATCGTTTGGTACTGAACAGTCCCAAATGTTCCCAGAAAGGTGCCCACTCTCCCTTGTGAAATACAGTAACAGCTTGAGGCTACTGGACTGTGTGCTGTGAGAATGTGAGATCAGGATTAAGCAACTGATGCAGGAAATGTCCCCTTGTTTGTATTTTGAAAGCATTCATGTGTTGTTTAAGGTAAAAGCTAATTTTCATGAAACCCCTTTTGGTTATTCCAAATCAACCATGTTTCAGAAGCTTCCTCGGCTGAAATTTAAAATGTTGTCAATACTTCTGAAAGTTCACCCAAAAATGAAAATTCTCTCACCGTTTACTCGCCCACATGCCATCCCAGATGTGTATGAATTTTTTCTTCTGCTGAACACAAATTAAGATTTTTAGAAGAATATTTCAGCTCTGTAGGTCCATACAATGCAAGTGAATGGTGACCAGAACTTTGAAGGTCCAAAAAGCACATAAATGCAGTTTAGTTGCTTTTCGCATTTTCTTTAAGAAGTGTGAAAGTCTAATTTACCCTTTTAATGTTTTCCCTGATTTACACGTTTATATTCTTCCCTTTAAAGTCTATATTTCCTCTAAAAAGCCAAATGGATGAGCACAATTTCCCCTGTGGCATATTTATGAGCCTAAGAGCCGATGATATTGTGCTATAGCAAATTAAGATCATCTGTCACAGTCAAAGACACCTCACTGGAGACCAATGAGGTCATTATTCACTTAGGTACTTGGTCAATTTACAGCATTTTGAAAAAGAGAAAAATGAAGGACACAAAATACCTCCAATGATTTTATTACTCAAGCATAAATTGTAGCTCATGTTATGATAGTGCTTAATTCTCAGGGCCCGTAATCACAAGGTTGTCGGTTTTATTGCCATAAAGTGCAAGCTATATCACCATTGTGCACTAATGACAGGGATTACATGGGGATTGTTTACGCAGCATATGTGGAGTAAGTTGCATTGGATTCAAGCGTCTATTAAATGACTTAACATGTGCAAAATATTAAGATGAGCTTAAGGGTTTTTGCTGATTAGCCACATTTTTTAGCATCGATTTCCTAGCATTTATTTCTAGAACATTCATCAAAACACTGTTTCTTCCCTTCCAGATCCCCAGAAGACCACGGTGGATAAAGCAGACTCTAATTTCTCCCACACATTCACACAAAATAAAGACTAAAAAACGGCTAAAGTGAAAGCCTGTAATTTTGTGGTTTGAAGAAGCTCAAGTGCATCTGTTTAATTGTGTTTCAGTCAATTTGAAGAACCGAGGCATCATGAAATGGATTAATGTCAGCCAACATTTAAATAAGGATATCTTTGCATATATGTTTTGGGGTGGAGACATTACAAAATTAAAATTCATGTTGTTATAAAGCTGAAACTATTCTTTTATTGCGGTGCATAAAACTCAAAATGTGTTTCTGGATAAATCTACTAGGATGGAGCAAATTTGCTGCTTGTTATTTTCACGTGCAAATGAGCTTTTGATTCACCAGCAAATGTTTGCCAGAAGTTTGCAGCTCTTCGCCGGTAGTGGTGAACCTCTGGCAAACCTTTGGCAACAATGGCCAATTTGCCGCAAGTTTGCCGCATAGCTCATTTGCATGTGAATATCAGCATGTGAATTTGAATTTTGCTGCAAACTTGCCTCGAACTCTCGTTTTTCGTAAGTATAGATACAGAAGGTAAAGAAAACTTTGATGTTGGCTTGACAAAGCCTTGTCTGAAAGTTCAACACTAACTTAAAATAAAAAAGTTTGAAGATTATAGACAGACAGAAACAAAACAAACAATGCGAGAGAGAGAGTGAGAGAGAGTGAGAGAGAGAGTGAGAGAGAGAGTGAGAGAGAGGGAGAGAGACAGAGAGAAAGAGAGAGAGAGAGAGAGAGTCAGAGAGAGAGTCAAAGCAGATTAAAGGTCTTGTTTACATTTGAAATTTTTAATTTTTTGACAGTTGGAATTTGAATGCTCTTGGCCTGTTTGAACATTCTGTTAATGTAAGTTTCCGTCAATAGGATTTTTGGGGATTTTTGATTGCCCCTTGTGTGAAAAACTTTAGAGTAAAAACAGTTAGAAAAGCCATAGCAACCCGAACAAAAGCTGTGTCCCAAACGACATACTATACACTATGCGCTTACAAAATATACTATGCACTCAGACATGTAGTGTATGAATTTTCAAAGTGTAGTATCATTCCAAATGGAACACATAACATTGTTTTTAGAACACAGAACCATTCTCCATTTAACAGCTGATGTAAGTGACGGTTGAAGCCCTCATGATGTGTTGCCGCTAGCTTTAGCGTGTTAGCCAACCTCAGTTCAACAACACTTGTATCTTAAACAACGTACATATTCACACAGCCTGGGGTGACGGTAAAGCATTCAACTCACATTTGTATGGTGCTCTATCTCAAGAAGTTTCGCTAGCTGCTATATTCTTCATTATTTATAATTGTTTTGTCAGACCAGCAGCGCAGCCAGGTAACTCTGCCCCTTCCACTATGTACGGCAAGCCGCGTGCATTGAGTGTACGAAGTGTCCAACATTCCTCACTCTGCTTTGGCGTTTTGAAAAATCATCCGGGTCCTTAAAGTACACTCCTTTTTGCTGCATTTTCAGGGTAAACACACTTCTCGCACTACTTACACTACAAAATGGCACAGAAGTGTGCCGTTTGGGACACACCTACAGTCTTTCTAGCAAGTCAGTCCACTGTCGGCCATATTTGAAATGCTTTTGGGAGGCTATTTCCATTCGTGACAGTACAGCTCCTGTCTAGTACACTGGGGGAACACTGAAATCTCAAAAACGGTTGGTCAAGATTACGATATCTGACAGTAAAATCTGACAACACTGGTATCATAAATTGTGCTTCTTTACCTCAATTTATGGTAAAAAAACGCTATTTTCCCAACTTGATTTGCTAATGTGCATCCACATGATGGGCCTATTTAGCAAACCGCTAACACTTTTTCTGTGTAAACAAGGAATTGTCAAATCAAACAAAAGTTAAATATGGAGTGCCACAGGGATCAGTTTTAGGACCTCTGCTTTTCTCCATATGATGCTGCTTGGATGCATCCGTTGTGTTGCGCCTTGTCACACTGACAGTAAACGAATGCCCCTGTCTATTTTGCGCTGCACGTGCTGGTGCTACTCCTGCCAACAAGTCCAATATATGGTTTGGAAAGTATGATTTAACACATCCAGTGTAGACAGCCTCAAGTTGTTGCAACGTGACATCTCTTGCGTCCGGTGTAGACAGTGTGTAAATCTGTGGGATTATAATTTTTTTAATGGCAATTGTGCAAAAACCATAATTCCGATTAGTTAGAAAATTCATAAATACCTGATTCAGAACAGCCTGAACGTTTGGGCCAATTTTAGTGGAAGTAGCTTGAAAGCTATTGGGGGAGTTACAGTCAGAAACTTTGGTCTTGGTTTAGGGATGTCAAGCCAACATAATTAATGTAGATGGAATATTTGAGAGAATTTGGTGAGAAATGTTTGTTCATTTTGGATCTTGGCAAATCAATGTACACTTTGTGACGTTGTTGAGATCTCACAACATGGGAGGAAAATCTAGCAAACAGGAGATATACCTGAAAAGTCCCAATTTGCTCTAAATTTAATCTCAATGATGTCAAAGTCAGACACCCAATTGAGATAATAAATAGTTCTCTGTTGAGACCTTGAGGACTCTTTTGTAGCCTAATGGGTGGTATTATTGAGGTTAAAAGAGTTCATCCGGCCTGTACATTTATTGTAGTTTATCTTTGTTCACTTCTGGTGCCTGAACGCATGCGGGAATTGTTGGGAATACAATTGGTGTGCATGTTCCTTTACCGCAGACCAAAGTGTTCCTGCATTCTTTTCCACAATACCACAATTGCCTATGGTGAAAAAACCCAAGATTGTGTGATGTGCTTCAGATGGCTTTGAAACGCTGGTGTTGAGCTTTTAGGAAAATAAGAATTTGAAATGACAGTAAAAAATATGACCAGATTAAATTTGTTTGCATGCATTTAAAACCCTTCAGAGCAAGTCCTTCATACGCAAGTCTCTAGAACTGACTGCAGTCATAAAACACAAAAAACATTTAGCAGAAACAGCTAAGAATTGGTAGACAAACAGACACTGTATATTTAAACTCTTGATTTAAGGCCTTGTTGATTGTTTTATCTTGCTGAAAATGAAATATGCCATTTCTTGCATTTAGTATCCAAAATAAATATTTAATTACCAGCTGCATTATTCTGCATTGAGAGATATTTATGTACAAATATAGAAGGTTATTTAACGTTGACATTGTGTGATTATTTCTTACTTTTATTGCTTTAAATGAAATGACGCAAAATCAACCAACCCTTTCGAGTTGTCATAGGCTGGTATTTGTCATGCCTCAAAGTTTAGTACCAAAGTTATGCTGGTTAGACAAAAAAGGTTGATATGTTCCTTTCGATAGGTTCACATGATTGCCCTATTTCATTTTAGCATTATACGGGTTATATAATGACTTGGACAAATAGCAGTGGCTGAAAGTTTTTTATTTATAGAAATATAAAATGTGCACATGCTATCAGTTGTTCTTTTACAGCAAAGGAATTGCAAAAATATGTATATACTGTATATTTGACTTTCTCTCTCCCTCATTTCTCCTTCCCTTAAGTGTGCTTGGGTCAGGAATGTTGTAGTTGTCTGTAGTTACTTTAAAATTATAAAAATGCAAACTCTGCTTGCACATGCAGAAGAGCGCACTTCCATCTATTCGGCAATATCAGACTGTCGCTTAAACGGTTTGCTGTGTGCCAAGTGTTTTGGCCTTGATTCAGTTCATGCAAAGTTGAGAAAATGCTGTCAAAACTTACATTTACATTTATGCATTTGGCAGACGCTTTTATTCAAAGTGACTTAAAGAGCCCTTATTACAGGGACAATCCCCCCGGAGCAACCTGGAGTTAAGTGTCTTGCTCAAGGACACAATGGTGGTGGCTGTGGGGATCAAACCAGCAACCTTCTGATGACCAGTTATGTGCTTTAGCCCACTACGCCACCAACTACGAGATGCAGTTATGTGTGCTTACAGTCAAGTCAAGTACATTTTATTTGTATAGCGCTTTTCATCACTTCAAAGCAGCTTTATAGAAAATCGTGCATTAACAGAAAATGAAACGGTGATGTCTATAAAGTATTAGAGTCATCATTGTGTAGTTTGATTAAATATGATTGTAAATTGTGTATAAAAAAAATTAATAATCATTGTATTTATAACCCCAGCGAGCAAGCTGAAGGCGACTGTGATTAATCAACAGAGATGTTGATTAATGGAGAAAAATAAACTTTGGGAAACCAGACTCACTGTGCGGGCCAGTTCCCCTCTGACTAACATCATGAATATAATGTCAATATTAGCTATGTATGTGCAGTGCAAGTCATGGTTTAAAATGTGTAAATTAAGTAAGTTTTACGGGCCAGTGTTTATACAAATATTTGTTATGAATTTAAAGATTAATGACTAATGTTTTTGAAGTCCATCCTGGATTTACTGCAGAAGTTCACAGAGATGCATTTGTCCTTGTTAATTGGCTGATGAAGGCTTTTGTTGGCAATTAAATGATAGTTTATGTATTCCATGTTAAGAGTGTAGTCCATCAATAGATAAAGGTGTTGCAGGTGGAGATTAATGAGGTGCATCTCAGTTCAACCTGCAGGTCATTTCGGTGAGGTCTATCCTAAGTCCAAGGTTCAGGCAGTGGCAGATGAAGTATCCCATGTCTTATGGTTGGAGTTGGCATCAGTTCATCCTCTGAAGTTCATCGTAATAGACTGAAGTGATGTCTGGCTGGCACCGGCTGCATTGAGTCCGACACCAAGCAGGAATGGAGGTGGATCCGGCCGGCTCGGGTAACCTCGGATATGAATTTCGAGGTTGAGACATGGAAACAAATAGAACAATATTTGCATAGATGTCATTCAATATTTTGAGTTGTAGATCATGATCAATGTTTCTGGTTCCGGCAGACCTGACTAAAGCAGCCTAATTGTGAGTTGATGGATAAATTAGAGGTATGCCTGGTCTAGACTTAAACTGAGTGTGTCTGCATCCCAAACAATGTTAGGGAGACTATTCCATAGTTTAGGAGCCAAATATGAAAAGGATCTAACTCCTTTTGTGGATTTTGATATTCTAGGAACAATTAACAGGTCAGAGTTTTGCGATCATAATGAACATGATGCAATATAGTATGGTAGAAGGTCACTTAAGTACTGCGGAGCTAGACCATTCAAAACTTTATACGTAGTTACAGAATTGTACAATTAATATGCAGTTTAACAGGTAGCCAATGTAACGATGATAAAATGGGGCTAAAATGATCATATTTCTTGGTTCTAGTCAGCACTCTGGCTGCTGCATTTTTAACAAATTGAAGTTAATTTACTGAACTTGCTGGACATCCTCCCAGTAATGCATTACAATATTCTAGTCTTGAGGTCACGAACGCATGAATTCATTTTTTGGCATAAGCAACAGAGAGCTTGTGTCATAACTTAGCAATATTTTTCAGGTGGAAGAATGCTTTTCCTACATTGGAAATCTGATTTTCAAAGGACAGATTGGCATCAATTATAACACAAGTTCTTTGCTGTAGAAGACGACATAACAGTACATCCATAGAGAGTCAATTTATAGTTTAGCGGATTATTTTTAGAGGTTTTTGGTCCAATAATTAGTACCTCTGTATTGTCAGCTCTGCTAATTTGGAGAACTGGAAAGTATGGAACTGAAATTACGTCGGGTTTCGAAGAAATATAAAGTTTGGTATCGTCGGCATAACAGTGGAAACTTATTCCACGATTCCTGGTAATATCTCCCAGGGGAAGCATAGATAAGGAAAAAAGCAGAGGTCCTAAAACTGATCCCTGTGGCACTCCATTTTTAACTTTTGTTTGATTTGACAATTCCTCGTTTACACAGACAAAGTGTTAGCGGTCTGCTAAATAGTCCCTAAACCATGCTAATGCAAGTCCACTAATGCCAACATAATTCTCTAGCCTATTTAAGAGAATGTCGTGATCTATCACGTCAAAGGCAGCACTAAGATATAAAAGCACTAGAAGAGAGAAGCAGCCGTGATTAGATGTGTGATGATGAGGAGGGCGGGGCTGGGCCATGAGTGTGCACAGCTGGCCCCCAATAGGTCTAATCAGCCAAAGAGAGGAATAAGGCCAAGCCGAATGCAGCAGTTCGGGAGAGGGAGAGCCACACGCAGATGATGTGTTTGTGTATATGTTTGTGGGCAATGGAGGAGTCAGGAGACAGCAAACAGTTTGGGAATGAGTATTTATTTCCACTTCTCTCATATAAAACAAAAGAAACATGGCTCTCAGTGGCCAACTCAAACAGCATCCTTTAACAGTCTCATAATAATGTTTTAAGCAGTTATTTGCTGCTGGTCATTCCATCAGCAGCTCTCTTGCCACTCTCAAGCACTCCGATGCTCTGGCGTGCCTTATCATGTCTCCCTCTGCCATCACTATAATGAGAGACAGGAGTAATTTTAGCCCAGGTGAGGAGCCTTACCGATGTCCCTCTTCCGTAGACAGACACATGATCATGCCCCCCATGCCACAAGATGATAAGAGCAAGTCATTTGTAACTCTGATAAGTGCAGACTCCGTATTGTGATGGGGCCTAAATCCTGACTGAAATTGTTCATGTGTACTATTTCTCTGTAGAAATGAATATCATTAGAAGGACACTATCTTTTCTAGTATTTTTAACATAAATGGGAGGTTTGAAATTGGTCTATAATCTGCCAGATCTCCAGGATCAAGCTGTGGCTTCTTAATAAGCGGTTTGATAACTGCCATTTTAACATTTCTTGGGGACATATCCTAAGGATAGCGAGGAGTTAATAATATTAAGAGGTTCTGTGATTATAGGGAATACCTCTTTTAACAGCTTAGTTGGTATTGGCTCTAACATACATGTTGTGGCTTTTGATGTTTCGATTCGTTTTGTTAGCTCTTCATGACCTATGACAGCGAAGGATTGAAGTTACTCATGAGGAAAATTGCGAGATACTGTTTTCTATGGTACTGTGACAGACGATTGCATAATTCCAATTTTATTTCTGATTATTTCAATTTTAACAGTAAAGAAATTCAAGAAGTCACTGACAGGTCCCCGGCACCCCATCCATATACTCGCCAAACCTTGGCTGTGTTAAATCCAAGTGAGCTAACTCCCTAGACATTTACGGGCATCATAGGTGCGTGCATCTTAGAACATGGATATGATGCCCAAAAATGTTGCATGCAGCTTTAATGGACAAATATTTTGAATGTAAAAATGCTGCATGCACCTATGATGCCCAAAAACGTTGGATGCGCCTATGTACCTGAAAATGTTGCATGGACCTATGATGCCCAAAAATGTTGCATGCACCTACAGTATGATGCCTGAACATGTTGCATGCACCATGTTGGTGCTACTGTATGATGCCTAAAAATGCTGTGTGCCCTTTGATGCTTGGAAACATTTTGCACGCACTGATAATGCATGCACCTAAGATGGCAAAATATGCTGCATGCACCTATGATGCCCAGAAATGTTGCATACATCTACTGTATGATGCTCAAAAATGCTGTGTGCTCCTATGATGTCCAAAATGTTGCATGCACCTAAATTATATATATATATTTTAAATGCTGAACTTATATGATGCTCAAAAATACTGCGCGTGTCTATGATGACTAAAAGTGTTGCCTGAAGCACCTATGATACCCAAATATTCTACACGTGCCTGTGATACCCAAAAATGCTGCGTGTACCTATGAGTCCAGCATATATAGCAGGCTGCTGAGCGCTATAAATACAACAGAGCGCGCACATCACTCTACAGTTCACTAAAAGTGTGGAAACTGCGCTCTCCGTCGCGCGCTCTCTGCGGGGATTGAATCGACTTTAACTTCTTTTCACTGGATCTTTGCGGACTGTATATACTATTGAAACTATTAATAAGTATTGCAATGAGTTTCTTCTCTCTCTCTGTCTATCTGGAATAAATAATAAGACTCATCGCATGACGTGAGCCTGATGTCGCCTTTCGATTCTGAAGGTATTTTGTTCCTTTTTTTACTGCCAATGCTGTTAAAAAATACAAATGAAGATGTTGCTCAGGTGGGATGGATAATCTAAAGTTTTTCTCAAATGGTAAGTAGTCTTATTATCCTGGTTTAGTTGTAATAGGCAAGGAAGAAAAGCGTGATTCTTTAAACATGTTTAAACTAATGTTAGTTCAAAAGATGGTCCCCCAGTCGTTTAGTATGATGAGCATGTTAGGTTAGATTTATTTTATTAACTATAAATATTGTATTTTTATTATAAATATTTTAATAGCTATCAGCTATTAAAACACTTTACACATATGGATATATTCAGACTCTGTACATAAAATAAAAATGAGAGAAAATTGAATATAACAAATTTAAAGTAGACACTGTAAAATGTTTGTGAGGTAACCTAAAAATGTGCTCCAACTAACTGGTTTTATTCAATTAAAATTTGTACTATAATCTGAATTTCCCTGACCAATTAGGTTCACTAACAAATGCATTTTATTATCATAATTATTTTGCATTAAAAAGCAGAAATAGATCCTATTTTTTTCAGTGTAAAAAAAAAAGGTTACATTATGATGTATATGAATATATAAGACTTATTATTCGATTATATAGCCTATGCGGTTGATGCATAGTATGTCAATGAGTTGTTTTTTAAAAGTCCTTTGAATGCATAGCAAGATCTTTCATGTGCTGAGACTGTCTAGTGGATTTTAACTTTCTTTTTGCACTATGACATTTTTAAAACTACAAATGTATCCCTAACCCTAATGCATAGTCTTACAGTTTATATGAGGTCATAAAATAATGCATGCATACTATAAAAGACTAGCAAAATTAAGCTAGTTTTAGATACAGTAGCTATACCGCGTCAAACCATACAGGACATGTCAACTATACTTATATATTACTTACTTACACCATTACGTATAGTTTCTATATTATTTTCAATCTGTATATCTCTTAATATATAGTGTGTATGATCTGATATTGACGAGTTGGTTACTTCTTGTTACTGTAAATTACATTGTTTGTGTCAACGGTCAGAAGTGTTGAAATTTGTACTGTGCTTTCTGCTCTCTCATTCCTCAAGAGGAAATTGTGACAATGCTCTTATTCACTACAGTTTCGACTTTTCTGTGGG